>NW_027523779.1:0-41131 GCF_052094955.1 Ictidomys tridecemlineatus | reverse complement strand
TGCTACCATTGCACGCAGATGGGTTTCTACACTAGTGCCTTTGACATGGTCGTTGCACCCCAAGTTATTATAACATTGCACTGGGTACGACATGTCCTTCTTTTGTCTTTCTCTTAGTGCTGGAAAGCCCTTGCACTCTGTGGGTCTTGTTGCCATTGCACGCAGAAGGGTTTCCACACTGGTCTTTATCTATCACTTTAAAGTCCGTGCCTTTCTTTCAGGGTGCTGCCAACTTGTTTGTAGTTGTACCTCTGCATGGCCACAGTTCAACCTCAGCTATTCCCTCTTACTCACCATCGCCACGATACAGGATGCGAGGCAAGGCACTGCACTTGAGTGATCCATTGAGAAGAGGGACATCAAGGGGAGCATGTCCTATTGCATGCGGGTTTGACGTGTCTCCGCCCCACCCCACGAAAAAAGGCGTCAGCTGATATGGTGTCAGGTCTGGGGAAGGCGCCCCCTGGGGCTGGCCCATACTATGCAGCCACTTTTGCACAGTGGGATAGGACCTCTACTCTCGCCTGTATTGTCTTAGTGAAACAAAAAGGGGGAGCTGTGGTGAGCCGTTCCTGCGGACTGTGGTCGCCATTACATGATGTCGCTGGCTCCGTTGTGGTCTGTGAAGGACAACTCCATATCAAAGAGAGTTGGCATGTTCCCAGCTCCTTATCAGAGAAAGTTGGCGTGTCATTTTCTAGCACCCTGTGAGAAGGGTACACGTGGCAGCTTTGCATTGGGGTTCGAGGTGCTTTATTAAGGCTGGGAGGGGCATCCAATTATTATTCCGGGTAGTAGAAGAATCATTAGAAGAATATCAAGGGCCTGAATAAACTGCTGAAAGAAGATTCCTGAGTCACGTCTTCCTTGTGGGCAAGGGGGTCGTGACACCCAGTCTCTAACCTCTTCTCTCTGCAACGATCATTCTGAACCGCAGTCTCTAAACCCTGCTCTCTGCAACAGTCCTTCTGCACCCCAGTCTCCAGACTCTGCTATCTGTAAAATCAATTTGCATCCCAGTCTCCAACATCTGCTCTCTGTTAAAGTCTTTCTGCACCACAGTATCGAACCTCTGCTCTCTGGAAAAGTTTTTCTGCACATCAGTATCAAACCTTTGCTCTTTCTAATGGTCCTTCTGCACCCCAGTATTCAAGCTCTGCTCACTGTAACAATCCTTCTGCACCTCAGTCTTCAATGTCTGCTCTCTGTAACAGTCCTTCTGCACCCCAGTCTCCAACATCTGCTCTCTGCAACTGTCCTTCTGCACACCAGTCTCCAAAATCTGCTCTCTGTAACAGTCCTTATGCACCTTAGACTCCAACCACTGCTCTCTGTAACAGTCCTTCTAAGCCTCAGTATGAAACCTCTTCTCTTTGCAACGATCCTTCTTCACCCCAGTCTTCAACCTCTGTTCTCGGTAACAGTCCTTCTGCACCTCAGTCTCCAACCTCTGCTCTCTTCAACAGTCCTTCTGCAACCCAGACTCCAAGCTCTTCTCTCTGCAACAGTCCTTCTACACCCGAGTCTCCAACCACTCTCTTTGCAAGGATGCTTTTGCATCCCAGTCTCCAACATCTGCTCTCTGTTAAAGTCTTTCTGCACCACAGTATCCAACCTCTGCTCTCTGAAAAACTTTTTCTGCACATCAGTCTCCAAACTTTGCTCTTTGTAATGGTCCTTCTGCACCCCAGTATTCAAACTCTGCTCTCTGTAACAATCCTTCTGCACCTCAGTCTTCAAAGTCTGCTCTCTGTAACAGTCCTTCTGCACCCCAGTCTCCAACATCTGCTCTCTGCAACGGTCCTTCTGCACACCAGTCTCCAAACTCTGCTCTCTGTAACAGTCCTTATGCATCTCAGACTCCAACCACTGCTCTCTGTAACAGTCCTTCTAAGCCTCAGTCTGAAACCTCTGCTCTTTGCAACTATCCTTCTTCACCCCAGTCTTCAACCTCTGTTCTCGGTAACAGTCCTTCTGCACCTCAGTCTCCGACCTCTGCTCTCTTCAACAGTCCTTCTGCAACCCAGTCTCCAAGCTCTTCTCTCTGCAACAGTCCTTCTACACCCCAGTCTCCAACCACTGCTCTCTGCAAAAATCCTTTTGCATCCCAGTCTCCAATGTCTGCTTTCTGCAACAGTTATTCTGCACCCCAGTCTCCAACCTCTGCTCTCTGCTACAGTCCTTCTTCACCCCAGTCTCAAAACTGTGCTGTCTGCAACATTTCTTCTGCACCCCAGTCTCCAACCTGTGCTCTCTGTAACTGTCCTTCTGCACCCCAGTCTCCAAATTCTGCTCTCTGTAGCTATCCTTCTGTACCTCAGTCTTCAACCTCTGCTCTCTACAAGATCCTTCTCCACCTCAATCTCCAAGTTCTGCAATCTGTAACGGTCCTTCTGTACCCCACTCTCCAACATCTACATTCTGAAACGATCCTTCTGCACCTTAGTCTCCAACCTCTGCTCTCTGTAACAAAACTTCTGCACCCCACTCTCCAAACTCTGCACTCTGTAACAGGCCTTTGGCAACCCAGTTTCCAACCTCTTCTCTCTGCAACGATCCTTTTTCACCTCAGTCTTCATCCTCTTCTCTCTGCACCTGTCCTTCTGAACCCCAGTCTCCTTCCTCTGCTCTCTGTAAGAATCCTTCTGCACCCCAGTCTCCAACCACTCCTCTCTGTAACAGTCCTTCTGCACCTCAGTGTCCAACCTCTGCTCTTTGTAATAAACCTTCAGCACCTAAGTCTCCCACTGCTGCTCTCTGTAACAGGCCTTCTGAACCCCATTCTCCAACCTATGCTTTCTGGATCAGTCCTTTTGAACACCAGTATCCTAACTCTGCTCTGTAACAGTCCTTCTGTACCGCAGTCTCAAAACTCTGCTCTCTGTAATGATCCTTCTGCACACCAGTCTCAAACGTCAGCTTTCTGTATCACTTCTTCTGCACCCCAATCTCAAATGTCAGGTTTCTGTATCAGTTCCTCTGCACCCCAGTCTCTAACCTCTGCTCTCAGTAATAGTCCTTCTGCACCCCAGTCTCCAACTTTTGCTCTCTGCAACATTTCTTCTGCACCCCAGTCTCCATCTGTGCTCTCTGTAACTGTCCTTCTGCACCCCAGTCTCCAACCCGTGCTCTCTGTAACGATCTTTCTGCACCACTGTCTTATACCTCTACTCTCTGCAACGATCCTTCTGCCCCTCAGAATCCAACCTCTGCTCTCCGTAATGATCCTTCTGCACCCCAGTCTCCAACCTCTGCTCTCTGTAAAAGTCCTTCTGCACTTCAGTCTCCAAACTCTGCTCTCTGTAACAATCCTTCTGCACCTCAGTCTCCATCCTCTGCTATCTGTAACAATACTTCTGCACACCAGTCTCCAACCTCTGTTCTCTGTAACAGGTCTTCTGCACCCCAGTCTCAAAACTCTGCTCTCTGTAAGAGGCCTAATGCACCCCAGTCTCCAACCTCTTCTCTCTGCAACGATCTTTCTCCACCTTAGTCTCCAACCACTGCTCTCTGCAACAGTCTTTCTGCCACCCAGTCTCCAACCTCCGCTCTCTGTAAGATTCTTCTTCAACCCGGCCTCCAAACTTTGCTCTCTATAACAGTCCTTCTGCACCTAAGTCTCCAATTTCTGTTCTCTGCTACAGTCCTTCTGCACCCCAGTATCCAACCTCGGTTCTCTGCAACAGTCCTTCTGCACCCCAGGCTCCAAACTCTGTTCTCTGTAACAGTTCTTCTGTACCGCAGTCTCCAACTTCTGCTGTCTGTAACGTTCCTTCTGCACCCCAGTCTCCAAACTCTACTTTCCATATCAGTTATTCTGCACCCCAGTATCCAACCTCTGCTCTCTGTAACACTCCTTCTTCACCTCACTCTCCAACCTCTTCTCTTTGCAACAGTTCTTTTGCACCCCCGTCTAAAACCTCTGTTCTCTGTAAGATCATTCTTAACCCCGGTCTCCAAACTTTGCTCTCTATAACAGTCTTTCTGCACCTCAGTCTCCAACTACTGCTCTATGCAACATTCCTTCTGTACCCCAGTCTACAACCTCTGTTCTCAGCAAAAGTCTTTCTACACCCCAGGCTCAAAACTCTGCTCTCTGTAACAGTCCATCTGTACTGCAGTTTCCAACATCTGCTGTCTGTACCGGTCCTTCTGCACCCGAGACTCCAAACTCTACTTTCTATATCATTTATTCTGCACCCCAGTCTCCAAACTCTGCTCTCTGCAAAAGTCCTTCTGCACCCCAGTCTCCAAGCTCTTCTCTCTGCAACAGTCCTTCTACACCCCAGTCTCCAAACTCTGCTCTCTGTCAAGATCCTTCTGCATCACAGTCTTCAACATCTGCTCTCTGCAAAAGTCCTTCTGCACCCAAGTCTCCAACCTCTGCTCTCCGCTACAGTCCTTCTTCACCCCAGTCTCAAAACCTCTGCTCTCTGCAACATTTCTTCTGCACCCCAGTCTCCAAACAGTGCTCTCTGCAACTGTCCTGCCGCACCCCAGTCTTCAACCTCTGCTCTCTGTAGCAATCCTTCTGCACCTAAGTCTCCAACCTCTGCTCTCTGCTACAGTCCTTCTGCACCCCAGTCTCCAAGCTCTGCTCTCTGTAACAGTCTTTCTGCACATCAGTGTCCAAACTCTGCTCTCTGTAAAAATTCTTCTTCACCTCAGTCTCCAAACTCTGTTCTCTTTAACTGGCCTTCTACACCCCAGTCTACAACCTCTGCTCTCCGTGATGATCTTTTTGCACCTCAGTCTTTAAACTCTCCTCTATGTAACAGACCTTCTGCACCCCATTCTCCAACCTCTGCTCTCAGTAACAGTTCTTTCTGGTCACCAATCTACAAACTCTGCTCTATGTAATGCTCCTTCTGCACTCCAGTCTCCATCCTCTGTTCTCTGTAACACTCCTTCTGCACCCCAGTCTCGATCCTCTGCTCTCTGTAAAAATCCTTCTGGACCCCAGTCTCCAACCGCTCCTCTCTGTAACATTCCTAGTGCACCTCAGTCTCCAACCTCTGCTCTCTGTAATGAACCTTTAGCACCTCAGTCTCCAACCGCTGCTGTCTGTAACAGTCCTCCGGTAGTGCACTCTCAAAAATCTGCTCTATGTAACGGTCCTTCTGCACCCAAGTCTCCAATCTCTGCTCTCTGTAACACTCCTTCTGCACCTCAGTCTCCAAACTCTGCTCTCTTCAACAGTCCTTCTGCACCTCAGTCTGAAAACTTTGTTCTCTGCAAAGATCCTTCTGCACCCCAATCTCAAAACTCTGCTCTCTGTAACAGTTTTTTTGCACCCCAGTCACCAACCTCTGCTCTCTGTAACAGGCCTTTTGCACCCCATTCTCCAACTTCTGCTCTCTGTAATAGTGCTTCTTTACCTCAGTCTACAAACTCTGCTCTCTGCAAAAGTCCGTCTGCACCCCAATGTGCACCTATGCTCTCGGCTACAGTCCTTATACACCCCAGTGTCCAGCCTCTGCTCTCTGCAACAGTTTCTCTGCAAACCAGTCTCCAACATCTGTTCTCTGTAACAATTTTTCTGCTTCTCAGTCTTCAATCTCTGCTCTCTGCAACGGTCCTTCTGCACCTCAGTCTCGAAATTCTACTCTCTGTAACACTCCATCTGCACCCCAGTCTCCAAACTTGCTTACTGTGTCACTCCATCTGCACCACAATTTCCAACATCTGCTCTCTGTAAGAGTCTTTCTGCACCTCAGTCTCCAACCTCTGACCTCTGCAACAGTCCTTCTGCAACTCAGTCTCCAAATTCTGCTCTCTGTAAGTTCCTTCTGCACCCCTGTATTTAACCTCTGCTCTCTGAAACTGTCCTTCTGAATCCGAGTCTCCAAACTCTGCTCTCTGTAACAGGACTTTCGCACCTCAGTCTCCAACCTCTGCTCTCTGTAACAGTCCTTCTGTACCCAAGTATTCAACGTCTGCTTTCTACATTAGTCCTTATGGACCCTAGTTACCAATATCTGCTCTTTGCAACAGTCCTTCTGCACCCCAGTCTCCAACCTCTGCTCTCTGCAACAGTCCTTCTGCACCCCAGTCTCCAAAATCTGTTCTCTGCAACGGTCATTTTGCACCTCAGTCTCCAACCTCTACTCTCTGTAACAGTCCTTCTGCACTTCACTCTTCAACCTCTGCTCTCTGTAGGATCATTCTAAAACCCAGTCTCAAACCTCTGCTCTCTGTATCTATTATTCTTCACCTCAGTCTCCAACCTCTGCTCTCTATTACAGTTTTTCTATTCTGCAGTCTCCAAATTCTGGTCTCTGTTACGGTCCTTCTGCACCGCAATTTCCAACCACTTCTTCCTGTAACAGTCCTTCTGCACCTCAGTCTCCAAACTCTGCTCTCTGTAACAGTCCTTCTACACCTCAGTCTGACACCTCTGCTCTCTGCACAATTCTTCTGCACCCCAGTCTCCAAACATTGTTCTCTATAACAGTCCTTCTGAACACCAGTCTCAAATCTCTGCTCTCTGTATATATTCTTCTGCACCTCAGTCTCCAATCTGTGCTCTCTGTAACATTCCTTCTACACCCCAGTCTCCAACCTCTGCTTTCTGTAACAGTTTTTCTATACCGCATTCTCCAATCTCTGGTCTTTTAACGTTCCTTCTGCACCCAAATTTCCAACCTCTGCTTTCTGTAACAGTCCTTCGGCACCTCAGTCTGACACATCTCCTCTCTGCATGGTCCCTCTGCACCTCAGTCTCAAACCACTGCTCTCTGTAACAGTCCACCTGCATCTCAGTCTCCAACCTCTTCTCTCCGTAAGATCCTTCAGCAACCCAGTCTCCAAACTCTGCTCTATATAACAGTCCTTCTGCACCCCAGTCTCCAAGCTCTCCTCTCTGTAACAGGCCTTATGGACGCCAGTCTCCCAACTCTTCACTCTGTAGCAGGCCTTCTGCACCCAAGTCTCCATAATGTGCTCTCTGCAATGATCCTTCTGCACCACAGTCTCCAACATCTGATCTCTGCCACAGTCCATTTGCACCTCAGTTTCCAAATTCTGCTCTCTGTAAGATGCTTCTGCACCCCTGTATTCAATCTCTGCCCTCTGTAACAGTCCTTCTGCACCCGAGTCTCCAACCTCTGCTCTCTGTAACAGGACTTCCGCACCTCAGTCTCAAACCTCTTCTCTCTGCAACAGTCCTTTTCCACCCTAGTCTAAAAATTCTGCTCTCTACAACAGTCCTTCTGCACACTAGTTACCAACATCTGCTCTCTGCAACAGTCCTTCTGCACCTCAGTCTCCCAACTTTGCTCTCTGTAATATCATTCTGCAACCCAGTCTTTAAACTCTGCACTTTGTACCTGTCCTTCTGCACAACAGTCTCCAACTGCTGCTCTCTGTAACAGGACTTCTGCATCCCATTCTCCACCTCAGCTCTCTGTAACAGGCTTTATTCACCCCAGTCTAAAACCACTTCTCTCTGCAACAATTCTCCTCAACCCCAGTCTCCAATATCTGCTGTCTGCAACAGTCTTTTTGAACCTTTGTCTCCAAACTCTGCTCTTGGTAAGATCCATCTGAACCCCAGTCTCCAACCTATGCTCTCAGTAACAGTCCTTCTGCACCTCAGTCTCCAACCTCTGCTCTCTGTAACAGTCCTTATGCACCCTTGTCCCTATAATCTGCTCTCTTCAACACTCCTTCTGCACCTCAGTCTCCAACCTCTTCTCTCTGCTACATTCCTTCTTAAGCCCAGGCTCCATTCTCTGCTCTCTGCAACAGTCCTTCTTCATCCCAGTCTCCAAACTCTGCTCCCTGCAACAGTCCGTCTGCACCCCAGTCTCCAACCTCTGCTTTCTACATTAGTCTTTCTGGACCCTAGTTACCAAGATCTGCTCTCTGCAACAGTCTTTCTGCACGCCACTCTCCAACATCTGCTCTCTGCAACAGTCTTTCTGCACGCCACTCTCCAACATCTGCTCTCTGTAACAGTCTTTCTGCACCTCAGTCTCCCAACTCTGCCCTTTGTTTGATCGTTCTGCAACCCAGACTTTAAACTCTGCACTCTGTAACAGTCCTTCTGCACAACAGTCTCAAACCTCTGCTCTCTGTAACAGGACTTCTGCAACGCAGTTTCCAACCTCTGCTCTGTGTAAAAGGCTTTTTGCACCCCAGTCTCCAACCTCTTCTCTGCAACGATTCTTCTCCACACCAGTCTCAAAACTCCGCTCTCTGTAAGATCCATCTGAACCCCAGTCTCCAACCTCTGCTCTCTGTAACTGTCCTTCTGCACCCCAGTCTCCAAACTCTGCTCTCTGTAACAGTCCTTCTGCACCCCAGTATCCAACCTCTGCTCTCTACAACAGTCCTTCTGCATCCAAGACTCCAACCTCTGCTCTCTGTAACAGGGCTTCCACACCTCAGTCTTCAACCTCTGCTCTCTGCAACAGTTTTCTGCACCCCAGTCTCCAACATCTGCTCTCTAAAACAGTCCTTCTGCAGCCCAGACTCCAAGCTCTGCTCTCTGCAACAGTTCTTATGCAACCCAGTCTCAATCCTAAATTCTGCAACAGTCCTTCTGCACCCCAGTCTCCAACCTCTACTCTATAACAGTCGTTCTGCACTTCACTCTCCAACCTCTGCTCTCTGTAGGATCCTTCTAAAACCCAGTCTCCAAACTCTGCTCTCTATAACAGTCCTTCTGCACACCAGTTTCCAACATCTGATCTCTGAAACCACCCTTCTTAATCCCAGTCTCTAACCTCTGCTCTCTGCAACAGTCCTTCTGCACACCAGTCTCCAACAACTGCTCTCTGCAACAGTCCTTCTGCACCTCGGTCTGAAAACTCTGCTGTCTTAAACGAACTTTCTTCACCCCAGTCTCCTACCTCTGCTGCCTGTAACAGTCCTTCTGCACCTCATTCTCCCAACTCTGCTCTCTGTAAAATACTTCTGCAAACCAGTCTTTAAACTCTGCAGTATGTAACCGTCCTTCTGCACAACAGTCTCTAACCTCTGCTCTCTGTAACAGGACTTCTGCAACCCAGTCTCAAAAATCTGCTCTCTGTAGCAGGCGTTCTGCACCTGAGTCTCCAAAATCTTCTCTCTGCAACAATTCTTCTAAATTCCAGTCTCCAACCTCTGCTCTCTGCAACAGTCCTTTTGCACCACAGTCTCCAACCTCTGCCCTCTGTAAGATCCATCTGAACCCCACTCTCCAAACTCTGATCTCTGTAACAGTTATTCTGCACCCCAGTCTCCAACCTCTACTCTCTATAACAGTCATTCTGAACCTCAGTCTCCAACCTCTGCTCTCTTCAACAGTCCTTCTGCACCACATTCTCCAAACTCTGCTCTCTGCAACAGTCCTTCTGCACCCCAGTCTCCAACATCTGCTCTCTGCAACAGTACTTCTACACCCTAGTTTCCAAAATCTGCTTCCTACCACGATCTTTCTGGACCCCAGTCTCCAAAGTCTGCTCTATGCAGAGTCCTTCTGCACCAAAGTAACCAACCTCTGATCTCTGTAACAATCCTTCTGCACCTCAGTCTCATAACTCTGTTCTCTGCAAGGGTCCTTCTGCAAATCAGTCTCCAACCTCTACTCTCTGTAACGGTCCTTCTGCACCTCAGTCTGCAACCTATGCTCTCTCTAAGATTCTTCTGCAACCCAGTCACCAAACTCTGTTCTCTGTAACAATGCTTCTGAACACCAGCCTCGAACCTCTGCTTTCTGCAATGATCCTTCTTCACCAAAGTCTCCAACCTATGCTGTCTGCAACAGTCTTCTGCACACCAGTCTCCAATATTTGCTCTCTGTAACAGTCCTTCTGCCCCTCAGTCTTAAAACTCTGCTCTCTGCAAAGACCCTTCTACACCCAATCTCCTACTTCTGCTCTTTGTAACAGTCCTTTGCACCTCATTCTTCTAACTCTGCTCTCTGTAAGATCCTTCTACAACCCAGTCTTTAAACTCTGCACTCTGTAACAGTCCTTCTGCACAACAGTCTCCAAACTCTGCTCTCCATAACAGTCCTTCTGCACGCCACTCTCCAATCTCTGCTCTCTGAAACAGGCCTTCTGCACCCCTGTATCCAACGTCTGTTCTCTGTAACAGTCCTTCTGCACCCGAGTCCTCCAAACTCTGCTCTCTGTAACAGGACTTCCGCACCTCTGCACATTGTACCTGTTCTTTTGCACAACAGTGTCCAACATCTGCTCTCTGTAAAAGGACTTCTGCAACCCAGTCTCCAACCTCTGCTCTCTGTAACAGGCTTTTTTCACCCCAGTCTAAAACCTCTTCTATATGTGACGATTCTTCTCAACCCCAGTCTCCAACATCTGCTGTCTGCAACAGTCGTTTTGAACCCCAGTCTCCAAACTCTGCTCTCAGTAAAATCCATCTGAACCCCAGTCTCCAACCTATGCTCTCTGTAACAGTCCTTCTACAACCAAGTCTCCAAACTCTACTCTCTGTAACAGTCCTTCTGCACCTCAGTCTCCAAACTCTGCTCTCTGTAACAGTCCTTCTGCACCCCAGTCTCTAAAATTTGCTCTAAGCAACATTCCTTCTGCACCCCAGTCTTCAACATCTGCTCTCTGCAACACTCCTTTTGCACCCCAGTCTCCAAACTCCGCTATCTTCAAGGATCCTTCAGGACCCCAGTCTCCAACCTCTGCTCTCAGCAACAGTGCTTCTGCTCCACAGTCTCCAACCTCTGCTCTCAATAAGATCCTTCTCCACTCTAGTTTCCAAACTCTGCTCTCGATATCATTCCTTTTCCACCCCAGTCTCCAACCTCTGCTCTCTGCAACAGTCCTTTCTGCACCTCAGTCTCCAATTTCTGCTCTCTTTAAGATCCTTCTGCACTGCTGTCTTCAACCTCTGCTCTCTGTAACAGTCTTTTTGTACCCCAGTATCCAACCTCTGCTCTCCGGAACAGTTCTTCTGCACACCAGTTTCCAAACTCTGCTCTCTGCAACAGTCCTTTGGCACCCCAGTTACCAACATCAGCTCTCTTTTTCAGTCATTCTCCACCCCAGTCTCCAACCTCTGCTCTCTGTAACAGTCCTCCTGTACTGCAGAATCCAACCTCTGCTCTCTGTAATGGTCTTTCTGCACCCTAGTCTCCAATCTCTGCTTTCTGTATCAGTCCTTCTTCACCCCAGTCTCCAACCTCTGCTCTCTATAACAGTCCTTCTGCACCCCAGTCTCCAAAATCCGCCATCTGCAACAGTCCTTCTGCACCCCAGTCTCCAAACTCCGCTCCCTGTAACAATCCTTCTGCACCTCAGTTTCCAAACTCTGTGCTCTGCAAAGTTACTTCTGCACCTCAGTCTCCAACATCTAATCTCTGTATCAGTCTTTCTGCACCTGATTCTTCAACCTCTGCTCTCTGTAGGATCCTTCTCTAACCCAGTCTCCAAACTCTGCTCTCTGTAACAGTCCTTCTGCACACCAGTCTCAAATCTCTGCTCTCTGTAACCATCCTTCTAGACCCCAGTCTCCAAAATCTGCTGTCTCCAAGGATCCTTCTACACCTCACTCTCCAACCTCTGCTCTCTGCAAGGATTCTTCTTCACCACAGTCTCCAACCTCTCCTCTCTGCAACAGTCCTTCTGCACACCAGTCTCCAACATCTGCTCTCTGCAACAGTCCTTCAGCAACTCAGTCTAAAAAC
This sequence comes from Ictidomys tridecemlineatus, assembly GCF_052094955.1. NCBI lineage: Eukaryota > Metazoa > Chordata > Mammalia > Rodentia > Sciuridae > Ictidomys > Ictidomys tridecemlineatus. Next base: position 29,484 of record NW_027523779.1, on the reverse strand, counting down.
TCTGCTCTCTGCAACGATCCTTCTGCACCTCAGTCTTCTAACTCTGCTCTCTGTAAGACCCTTTTGCCACCCAGTCTTTAAACTCTGCTCTCTGTAACAGTCCTTCTGCAGAATAGCTTCCAACTTCTGCTCTCTGTAACAGGAATTTTGCAAACCAGTCTCTAAACTCTGCTCTCTGTAACAGGCCTTCAGAACCCCAGACTCCAACCTCTTCTCTCTGCAATGATTTTTCTCCACCCCAGTCTCCAACCTGTGCTCTTGGCACCAGTCTTTCTGCACCCTACTCACAAACTTCTGCTCTTTGTAAGAACCTTATGAACTCCAGTCTCCAACTTTTCTCTCTGCAACGATTCTTCTCCATCCCAGTCTCCAACATCTGCTCTCTGCAATAGTCCTTTTGGACCCCAGTCTCCAAACTCTGCTCTCTGTAAGATCCATCTGAACCCCAGTCTCCAACCTCGGCTCTCGGTAACAGTTCTTCTGCACACCAGTCTTCAAACTCTGATCTCTGTAACTGTCCTTCTTCACCTTAGTCTCCAAACTCTGCTCTCTATAACAGTCCATCTGCACCTCAGTCTCTAAAAACTTGTCTCTGCAACGATCCTTCTGGACCCTAGTTACCAACATCTGCTCTCTGCAACAGTCCTTCTGCACCCCAGTCTCCAACCTCTGCTTTCTACGTTAGTCTTTCTGGACGCTAGTTACCAAGATCTGCTCTCTGCAACAGTCCTGCACGCCACTCTCCAACATCTGCTCTCTGTAACAGTCTTTCTGCACCTCAGTCTCCCAACTCTGCCCTTTGTTTGATCGTTCTGCAACCCAGACTTTAAACTCTGCACTCTGTAACAGTCCTTCTGCACAACAGTCTCAAACTTCTGCTCTCTGTAACAGGACTTCTGCAACGCAGTTTCCAACCTCTGCTCTGTGTAAAAGGCTTTTTGCACCCCAGTCTCCAACCTCTTCGCTCTGCAACGTTCTTCTCCACACCAGTCTAAAAACTCCACTCTCTGTAAGATCCATCTAAACCCCAGTCTCCAACATCTGCTCTCTGTAACAGGACTTCCGCACCTCAGTCTTCAGCCTCTGCTCTCTGCAACAGTCTTCTGCACCCCAGTCTCCAACATCTGCTCTCTAAAACAGTCCTCCTGCAGCCCAGACTCCAAGCTCTGCTCTCTGCAACAGTCCTTCTGCAACCCAGTCTCAATCCTAAATTCTGCAACAGTCTTTTTGCACCCCAGTCTCCAACCTCTACTCTATAACAGTCGTTCTGCACTTCACTCTCCAACCTCTGCTCTCTGTAGGATCCTTCTAAAACCCAGTCTCCAAACTCTGCTCTCTATAAAAGTCCTTCTGCAAACCAGTTTCCAACATCTGATCTCTGAAACCATCCTTCTTAATCCCAGTCTCTAACCTCTGCTCTCTGCAACAGTCCTTCTGCCCCTCGGTCTGAAAACTCTGCTGTCTTAAACGAACTTTCTTCACCCCAGTCTCCTACCTCTGCTGCCTGTAACAGTCCTTCTGCACCTCATTCTCCCAACTCTTCTCTCTGTAAAATACTTCTGCAAACCAGTCTTTAAACTCTGCAGTATGTAACCGTCCTTCTGCACAACAGTCTCTAACCTCTGCTCTCTGTAACAGGACTTCTGCAACCCAGTCTCAAAAATCTGCTCTCTGTAGCAGGCGTTCTGCACCTGAGTCTCCAAAATCTTCTCTCTGCAACAATTCTTCTAAATTCCAGTCTCCAACCTCTGCTCTCTGCAACAGTCCTTTTGCACCACAGTCTCCAACCTCTGCCCTCTGTAAGATCCATCTGAACCCCACTCTCCAAACTCTGATCTCTGTAACAGTTATTCTGCACCCCAGTCTCCAACCTCTACTCTCTATAACAGTCATTCTGAACCTCAGTCTCCAACTTCTGCTCTCTTCAACAGTCCTTCTGCACCACATTCTCCAAACTCTGCTCTCTGCAACAGTCCTTCTGCACCACAGTCTCCAACATCTGCTCTCTGCAACATTCCTTCTGCACCCCAGTCTCAAACCTATGCTCTCTGTAAAAGTCTTTCTGCACCCCAGTCTCCAAACTCTGCTCTTTGTAACGATCGTTCTGCACCCCAGTCTCGAATATCTGCTCTCTTCAACGATTCTTCTGCACATAAGTCTCCAACCTCTTCTCTCTGCAACGATCCTTCTGCACCCCAGTCTCAAACCTCTGCTCTCTGTAACAATCCTTCTGCACCTCAGTCTCCATCCTCTGTTCTCTGCACCGGTCTTTCTGGACCTCAGTGTCCAACTTCTACTCTCTGTAACAATGCTTCTGCACCTCAGTCTTTATTCTCTGCTCTCTGTAAGATCCTTCTGCAACCCAGTCTTCAAACTCTGCTCTCTGCAACAGTCCTTCATAACCCCAGTCTCCAAATAATGCTCTCTATAACAGTCCATCTGCACTTCAGTCTTTAAACTCTGCTCTCTTCAACAGTACTTCTGCATCTCAGTCTCCAACCTCTGCTTTCTGCAACAGTCCTTCTGCAAACAAATCTCCAACCTCTGCTCTCCTCAACATTCCTTCTGCACCCAAGTCTCCACCCTGTGCTCTCTGTAAAAGTCCTTCTGCACCCCAGTCTCCAAACTCTGCTCTCTGCAACGTTTCTTCTGCAACTCAGTTTCCAAACTCTACTCTCTGCAACGATCCTTCTGCACACCAGGCTCAGAACTCTGCTAGCTGCAACAATCCTTGTGAACCCCAGTCTTTAACATCGGCTTCCTGCAACAGTTCTTCTGTACCTCAGTCTCCAATCACTGCTATATGCAACAGTCTCCAACATCTGCTCTCTGCAAAAGTCCTTCTACACCTTAGTCTCCATACTCTCCATACTCTGCTCGCCTAAATAATCCGTCTGCAACCCAGGCTCCAACATCTGTTCCCTACATCAGTCCTTCTGCAAATCAGTCTGCAACCTCTGGTCTCTGCAACAGTCCTTCTTCACCCCAGTCTCCATCTTCTGCTCTCTGCAGCAGTCCTTTTGCACCCCAGTGTCCAACATCTGCTCTCTTCAACAGTCATTCTCCACCTCAGTCTCCAATCTCTGCTCTCTGTAACAGTTCTTCTGTACTGCATTCTCCAACCTCTGCTGTATGCAACAGTCCTTGTGCACCCCAGTCTCAAACATCCGCTCTCTGAAACAGTCCTTCGACACCCCAATCTCCAACCTCTGTTCTCCGCAACAGTCCTTCTACACCCCAGTCTCCATACTCTGCTCGCCCAAATGATCCTTCTGCACACCTGTCTCCAATGTCTGCTCACTGCAACAGACCTTCTGCACCCCAGTCTCCATCCTCTGCTCTCTGCAACAGTCCTTATGCACCCCAGTCTCCATCGTCTGCTCTCTGCAACATTCCTTCTGCACCCAGTCTCCAACATCTGCTATCTGCAACAGTCATTCTCCACCGCAGTCTCCAAACTCTGCTCTCTGTAAGAGTCTTTCTGTACTGCATTCTCGAAACTCTGCTCTCTGTAAGGATACTTCTGCACCCGAATCTCCAAATTCTGCTTTCTTTTCAGTACTTTTCACCCCAGTCTCCAAACTCTGCTCTGTGTAACTGTCTTTCTGCACCTAAGTCTCAAACGTCTGCTCTCTGAAAAAGTCCTTCTGCACCCCAGTCTCCAACCTCTGCTCTTTGTGAGAGTACTTCTGTATTGGAGACTCCAACCTCTGCTCTCTGTAATGATCCTCCTGTACCCCAGTCTTCAACCTCTGCTTTTTGAATCATTTCTTCTCCACCCCTGTCTCAATCCTCTGCTCTCTATAACAGTCCTTCTGCACCTCAGTCTCCAATCTCTGCTCTCTGCAACAGTTCCTTCTGCACCCAAATCTCCAACTTCTGCTCTATGCACAAGTCCTTCTGCACCCCAGTATCCAACCTCTGCTCTCTGTAACAATCCTTCTGCACCACAGTCTCCAAATTCTGCTCCTGCAGCAGTCCTTCTTCACCCCAGTTTCTAACCTCTGCTCTCTGTAACAGTTCTTCTGCAGCGCAGTCTCCAAACTCTGCTCTGTTTCAATCCTTCTGCACCTCAGTCTCCAACCTCTGCTCTCTGCAATGGTCCCTCTGAAACCCTGTGTTAAACCTCTGTTCCTGCAACAGTCCTTCCACTCCCCAGACTCCAATATCTGCTCTCTGTAAAAGTCCTTTTGTACCACAGTCTCCAATCTCTGCTCTCTGTAATGGTCCTTCTGCACACAAGTCTCCAAACTCTACTCTTTGTAACAGTTCTTCTGCACCGCAGTCTCCAAACTCTGCGTTCTGTAACAATAATTCTGCACCTCAGTCTCCAACCTCTGCTCTCTGCAAAGGTGCTTCTGCACCCTAGTCTCCAAACTCTGTTCTCTGCAACAGTCATTCTGCACCCCATTCTCCAACCTCTGCTCTCTTATCCGTCCTTCTGCACCCCAGTCTACAACATCTGCTTTCTCTATAAGTCCAACTGCACCCGAGTCTTCAACCTCTGCTCGCTTTAAGAGTCTTTCTGCACCTCAGTCTCCAACCTCTGCTTTCTGCAAGAGTCCTCCTGCACCCCCGTCTCCAACCTCTGCTCTCTGCAACATTCCTTCTGAACCCGAGTCTCCTACCTGTGCTTTCTGTAAAAGTCCTTCTGCACTCCAGTCTCAAACCTCTGCTCTGTGTAAGGATGCTTCTGTACCCCAGCCTCTGAACTCTGCTCTCTACAATGATCTTTTTGCACCTCAGTCTCCAACTTCTGCTCTCTACAACGATCCTTTTGCACCCCAGTCTGAAATATCTGCACTCTGTAACAGTCCTTCTACACCTCAGTCTCCAACCTCTACTCTCTGAAACAGTCTTTTTGCACCTTAATCTCCAACATCTGCTCTCTTCAACAGTCCTTCTATAACCCAGTCTCCAACCTCTGCTCTCTTAAACAGTCCTTCTGCACCCCACACTTTAACCTCTGCTCTCTATAACAGTCCTTCTGCACCTCAGTCTCCAAACTCTGCTCTCTGAAAGAATCTTCTGCAACCCAGTCTCCAAACTCTGCTCTCTGTAACAGTTTTAATGCTCCCCAGTACCAAACTCTGCTCTCTGTAAAAAACCTTCTGCACCACAGTTATCAACCTCTGCTCTCTGCAACGATCCTTCTGCACATCAGATTTTAACCTCTGCTCTCAGCAACGGTCCTTATGCACGCCAGTTTACAAACTCTGCTCTCCACGACAGTCGTTCTCTACCCCAGTTCTCAACCTCAGCTCTTTGAAAGATACTTCTGCACCCAAGTCTCCAACCTATGTTCTATGTAACAATCCTTCTGCACATTAGTCTTTATCCTCTGCTCTCAGCAACGGTCCTTATGCACCCCAGTCTCCAACTTCTGTTCTCTGCAACAGTCCTTCTGCACCACAGTCTGCATCATCTTCTCTCTGTAAGAGTTCTTCTGTACTACAGTCTCCAACTTCTGCTCTCTGTAATGGTCCTTCTGGACCCCATTATCTCACCTCTGCTTTCGGTATCAGTTCTTCTACACCCCAGTCTCCAAACTCTACTCTCTGTAACATTCCTTCTGCACGTCAGTCTTTAATCTCTGCTCTCTGTATCAGTCCTTCTGCACCACTGCTTCCAAATTTTGCTCTCTGAAACAGTCCTTCTGCACCTCAGTATTCAACAACTGCTTTCTGCAACAGTCCTTCTACACTCCAGTCTCCAAAGTCTGCTCTCTTGAACAGTCCTTCTATACCACAGTCTCCATAATCTGCTCTCTGCAACGATCCTTCTGCACCTCAGTCTCCAACGTCTGCTCTGCAACAGTCTTTCTACAACACAGTCTCCAACCTCTGCTCTCTGGAAGATCATTCTGTACCCATTTTCCAAATTCTGCTCTCGGTAACATTCCTTCTGCACCCCAGTCTCAAACCTCTGCTCTCTGCAATGGTCCCTCTGCACCCCAGTCTCCACCCTTATTCTCAAAAAAAATTTATTCTGTACCGCAGTCTTCAACCACTGTTCTCTGTAAGGGTCCTTCTTCACCCCAGTCTCCAAACTCTGCTTTCTGTATCAGTGCTTCTGCACCACAGTCTCCAAAATCTGCTCTCTGTAACAGTCCGTCTGCACCTGACTCTGCAACCTCTGCTCTCTGCAACATTCCTTCTGCACCCCAGTCTTCAACATCTGCTTTCTGCAACAGTCCTTCTACACCCAAGTCTCCAAACTGTGCTCTCTGCAACAGTCCTTCTGCACCCCAGTCTCCAACCTCTGCTTTCTGTATCAGTTTTTCTGCAGCCCAGTAACCAATCTCTGCTCTCCTTACAGTCCTTCTTCACCTCAGTCTGGAAACTCTGCTTTCTCCAACCATCCTTCTGCACGCCAGTCTCCAACCTCTGCTCTCTGCAACGATCTTTCTGCACACTAGTATCAAACCTCTGCTCGCTTCAACAGTTCTTCTGAACCCCAATCTCCAACATTTGCTCTCTGCAACAGTTCTTAAGTACCACAGTCTTAAAACTCTGCTCTCTGCAATAATCCTTCTGCACCCCAGTCTCCAACCTCTGCTCTCTTTTACACTCCTTCTGTAGCTCAGTCTCCAACCTTTGCTCTATGCAACAGTCCTTATGCACCTAAGTCTCCAACATCTGCTCTCTGAAACAGTCCTGCTACACCCCAGTCTCCAACCTCTGCTCTCTGCAACAGTACTTCGAGACCCCAGTCTCCATACTCTGCTCCCATCAACGTTCCTTCTGCACCCCAGTCTCGAACGTCTGCTCTCTGAAAAAGTTTTTCTACACCGCAGTCTCCAAACACTGCTCTCTGCAACAGTCCTTCTACAACCCAGTCTCCATATTCTACTCGCCCCAACAATCCTTCACCACCCCAGTCTCCAACCTCTGGTCTCTACCTCAGTTCTTTTGCACCCCAGTCTCCAATCTCTGCTCTCTGTAACAGTCCTTCTGTACCGCAGTATCAAACCGCTGTTCTCTCTAAGGGTCCTTATGCACCCCAGTATCCAACCTCTGCTCTCTGTATCAGTCGTTTTGCACCACAGTCTCAAAACTCTGCCCTCTGTAACAGTCTTTCTGCAACTCAGTCTGAAACCTCTGCTCTCTGTAACAGTCCTTCTGCACCCCAGTCTCCATCCTCTGCTCTCTGCAACAGTCCTTTTGCACCCTAGTCTCCAACATTTGCTCTCTGCAAAAGTCCTTCTCCACCCCAGTCTCCAAACTGTGCTCTCTATAACAGTCCTTCTGTACTGCATTCTCCAACCTCTTCTCTCTGTAAGGGAACCTATACACCCGAGTCTCCAACCTCTGCTTTATGTATCAGTCTTTCTGCACCCCAGTCTCCAACCTGTGCTCTGTGTAACTGTCCTCTGCACCTTAGTCTTCAACCTGTGTTCTCTGCTAAAGTCTTTCTAGACCCCAGTCTCCAACCTCTGCTCTCTGTAACAATCCTTCTGCACCTAAGTCTCCAACCTCTGCTCTCTGCAACGGTCTTTCTGCATCTGAGTCTCCAACCTCTACTCTCTGTAACAGTGCTTCTACACCTCAGTCTCCAACCTCTGCTCTATGTAAGATCCTTCTGCAACCCAGTCTCCAAACTCTGCTCTCTGTATCAGTTGTTCTTCACCCCAGTGTCCAACCTCTGCTCTCTGCAATGATCACTCTGCACCCCAGTCTCCAACCCCTGCTTGCTGCAACAGTTCTTGTGCACCCCAATCTCCAACATCTGCTCTCTGCAACAGTCTTTCTGCACCCCAGTCTCCAAACTGCTCTCTGTAACAGTCCCTCTGCACCTCACTCTCCAACATCTGCTCTTTGTAAGTTCCTTCTGAAACCCAGTCTCCAAACTCTGCATTCTGTAACAGTCCTTCTGCACTCCTTCTCCCATCTCTCTTATCCATAACAGGCCTTCTGCACCCCAGTCTCCAAAGTATGTTCTCTATAACAATACTTCTGCAACCCAGTCTCCAACATCTGCTCTCTGTAACACTCCTGCTTCACCTTGGTGTACAATCTCTGCTCCCTGTAAGATCCTTCTGCAACCTTGTCTTCACCTCAGTCTCAAAACTCTGTTCTTTGCAACACTCCTTATGCACCCCATTCGCCAACCTCTACTCTCTGTAACAGTCCTTCTATACCACAGTCTCCAAACTCTTCTTTCTGTAATGGACCTTCTGCACCCCAGTATCCAACCTCTACTTTCTGTATCAGTCCTTCTGCACCCCAGTCTACAACCTCTGCTCTATGTAACAGTCCTTGTTCACCTCATATCCAAACTCTGCTATCTGCGACAGTCCTTATGCACCCCAGGCTCCAACCTCTGCTTTCTGCAAAATTCCTTCTGCACCCCAGTCAGCAACGTGTGCACTGTGTAACAGTCCTTCTACAGCTCAGTCTCCAACTCTGCTCTCTGCAATGATCCTTCTGTACCTCAGTCTTAAACCTCTGCTCTCTGCAACAGGCTTTCTGCAACCCAGTCTCCAAACTCTGTTCTCTGTATCAGTCCATATCTACCTCAGTCTTCAAACTCTCCTCTCTGAAAGAGTCCTTTTGCACCCCAGACTTCAACATCTGCTCTCTGCAACAGTCCTTCTGCACCCCAGTGTCCAAACTCTGCTATCTGCAACGATCCTTCTGCACCCCAGTCTCCAACCTCTGCTCTCTGAAAGATCCTTCTGACCCCAGTTTCCAAACTCTGCCGTCTGTAATATTCTTTCTCCACGCCAGTCTCCAACCTCTGCTTTCTGCAACGGTCCTACTGCACCCCAGCCTCCAACCTCTGTACTTTGCAACACTCATTCTGCTCCCCAGTCTCAGAACTCTGCTGTTTGTAACAGTTCTTCTGTACCGCAGTCTCCAAACTCTGCTCTCTGTAAAGGTCCTTTTGCACGCCAGTCCTCAAACTCTGCTTTATTTGTCCGTCCTTCTGCACCTCAGTCTCCAACCTCTGCTCTCAGCAAAAGTCATTCTGCAACCCATTCTCCAACTTCTGCTCTCTGCAACAGTCCTTCTGAACAAAAGTATCCAACATCTGCTCTCTGAAAAACTCCTTGTGTACCCTAGTCTCCAACCTCTGCTCTCTGGAACAGTTCTTCTGTACAGCAGTCTCCACCTTCTGCTCTCTGCAACGAACCTTCTGCACCTCAGTCTCCAGCATATGCTCTCTGCAAAAGTCCTTCTGCACCTCAGTCTGAAAATTTTTCTCTCTCCAACAATCCTTCTGCAGCCCAGACTTCAACATCTGCTCTCTTTAACAGTCTTTCTGCACCTCAATCTTCAAATTTTCTCTATGTAAGATCCTTATGCAACACAGTCTCCAAGATTTGCTCTCTGTAACAGTCCTTCTGTACGTCAGTCTCAAACCTCTGCTCTCTGTAACAGTCGATCTACACCTAAGCTTGAAACCTCTTCTCTCTGCACGATGCATCAGCACCCCAGTCTCCAACCACTGCTCTCTGTAACAGTCTTCCTGCACCTTAGTCTCCAAACTCTGTTCTCTGTAAGATACTTCTGCCACCCAGTCTCCTAACTCTGCTCTTTATAACACTCCTTCTGCACCCCACACTCCAAACTCTGCTTTCTGTAAGATCCTTCTGCACCCCAATCTCCAAACTCTGATCTCTGTATCAGTCCTTTTTCACCCCAGTCTCCAACCTCTGCTCCCTGCAACAATCCTTCTGCATCCCATTCTCCAACTTCAGCTCTCTGCAACAGTTCTTCTGCATCCCAGTCTTTAACATCTACTCTTTGAAACAGTTTTTCTGCATCCCATTCTCCAACCTCTGCCCTCTGAAACAGTTCTTCTGTACCCTGGTCTCCAAACTCTGCTCTCTGTAACAGTCCTTGTGTACTGCAGTCTACAACCTCTGCTCTCTGTAAGGTTCATTCTGGACCCAAGTCTCCAACCTCTGCTTTCTGTATCAGTCCTTCTGCACCCAAGTCTCCAACCTCTGCTCTTTGTAACCGTCCTTCTGCATCTCGGTCTTTAACATCTGCTCTCTGTAACAGTCCTTCTGCACCCCAGTCTCCAAACTGTACTCTCTGCAGCAGTCCTTCTACACTCCAGTCTTCAACCTCTGCACTGTGTAACAGTCCTTTTGCAACCCAGTTTCTAGTCTCTGCTCTCTGCAACGATCCTTCTGCATCCCCGTATCCAACATGTGCTCTCTGCAACCGTCCTTCTGCACCCAAGTCTCCAAACTCTGCTCTCTGCAACGATCCTTCTGCACACCAGTCTCCAACCTCTGCTCTCTGCAATAATCCTACTGCACCCCAGTAGACAACCTCTGCTCTCTGTAACAATCCTTCTGCATCGCAGTCTCCAAACTCTGCTCTATGTAATATTCTTCTGCAACACAGTCTCCAAACTCTTCTCTCTGTAACAGACTTTCTGTACCTAGTCTCCAACCTCTGCTCTCTGTAACAGCCTTCTGTACCCCAGTCTCCAAACTCTGCTTTCTGTATCAGTCCTTCTGCATCCCAGTCTCCAACCTCTGCTCTCTGTAACAGTCCTTCTGCATCTCAGTCTATAACATCTGCCCTCTATAACAGTCCTTCTGCACCCAAGTCTCCAAACTCTGGTCTCTGCAACAGTCCTTCTACACTCCAGTCTTCAGCCTCTGCTCTGTGTAGCAGTCCTTCTGCAAACTAGTTTCAAATCTCTGCTCTCTGCAACGATCCTTCTGCATCCCAGTATCCAACATCTGCTCTCTGCAACCGTCCTTCTGCACCCAAGTCTCCAACCTCTGCTCTCTGAAATAATCCTACTGAACCCCAGTCACCAACCTCTGCTCTCTGTAACAATCCTTCTGCACCACAGTCTCCGAACTCTGCTCCGCATAATACTCTTCTTCAACCCAGTCTCCAAACTCTGCTCTCTGTAACAGCCCTTCTTTAACCAGTCTCCAACCTCTGCTATCTGCAACAATCCTTCTGAACCTCAATCTCCAAATTCTACTCTCTGCAAAAGTCCTTCTGCACCCATGTCTCCAACACCTGCTCTCTGCAACAGTCCTTCTTCACCCGTTTCCAACCTCTGCTATCTGCAACAGTCCTTCTGCACCACAGTCTCCAAACTCTGCTCTCTGCAACAGTCCTTCTACACTCCAGTCTTCAAACTCTGCTCTGTGTAACAGTCCCTCTGAAACCCAGTTTCCAATCTCTGCTCTCTGCAACGATCCTTCTGCATCCCAGTCTCCAACATCTGCTCTCTGAAACCTTCCTTCTGAACCCAAGTCTCCAACCTCTGCTCTCTGCAACGATCCTTCTGCACACAAGTCTCCAACCTCTGCTCTCTGCAATAATTCTACTGCACCCCGATCTTCAACCTCTGCTCTCTGTAACAATCCTTCTGCACCGCAGTCTCCAAACTTTGCTTTACGTAATATTCTTCTGCAACCCATTCTCCAAACTCTGCTCTCTGTAACAGCCCTTCTGTAGACAGTCTCCAACCTCTGCTCTCTGTAATAACCTTCTGCACCCCAGTCTCCAAACTCTGCTCTCTGCATCAGTCCTTCTACACCCCAGTCTCCAAACTCTGCTCTCTTTAACAGTCTTTCTGCATGTCAGTCTCCTAACTCTACTCTCTGCAACAGTTCTTCTGCACATCAGTCTCCAACATCTTCACTCTGAAACAGTTCTTCTCCACTCCAGTCTCCAACCTCTGCTCTAAGTAACAGTCCTCCTGTATTGCAGTCTCCACACACTGATGTCTGTAATGGTCCTTCTGCACCTCAGTCCCCAACCTCTGCTTTCTGTATCAGTCCTTCTGCAACCCAGTCTCCAAACTCTGCTATCTGCTACAGTCTTCTGCACCTCAGTCTCCAAATTCTGCTCTCTGGAAAAGTCCTTCTGCACCCATGTCTTTAACACCTGATCCCTGCAACAGTCTTTCTTCACCCCAGTTTCCAAACTCTGCTATCTGCAACAGTCCTTCTGCACACCAGTCTCCAAACTCTGCTCTCTGTAACAGACCTTCGGCACCTCAGTCTCCAAATTCTGCTGTCTGCAACAGTCCTTCTTCACCCAAGTCTCCAACCACTGCTCTCTGCAACACTCCTTCTACATTCCAGTCTTCAACCTCTGCTCTGTTTAACAGTCCTTCTGCACCCCAGTCTCCAACCTCTGCTCTCCGTAACAGTCCTTCTGCACCATATTCTCTAACCTCTGCTCTCTGTTACAGTCTTTGTATACTGCAGTCTCCAAACTCTGCTCTCGGTAACGGTCCCTCTGCACCCCAATTTTCAAACTCTGCTTTCTGTAACAGTCCTTCTGTACCTCTGTCACCAAACTCTGCTCTCTGTAATCGTCCTTCTGCACATCAGTATCCATCCTCTGCTCTCTGCAACAGTCCTTCTGCAATCCGGTCTCCAAACTCTGCTCTCTGTAGCAGGCCTTCTGAACCCCAGTCTCCAAACTCTGCTCTCTGAAACAGTCCTTCTGCACGCCAGTCTCCAACCTCTGCTCTCTTTAACGGTCCTTCTGCACCCCAGGCTCCCACCTAAGCTTTCTGTATCATAATTCTTCAAACGAATCTCCAACGTCTTCTCTGTGTAACAGTCCTTCTTCATCTCAGTCTTCAAACTCTGCTCTCTGCAACAGTCCTTCTGCACCCCAGTCTCCAAACTCTGCTTTCTGCAACATTCCTTCTGCCCCCCAGTCTCCAACGTCTCCTGTCCTTAATACTTTTTCTGCACCCCAGTCTCCAACCTCTGTTCTCTGTGAGGTCCTTCTGCACCCCAGTTTCCAAACTCTGCTCTCTGTAACATTCCTTCTCCAACCCAATCTACAACCTCTTCTTTCTTCAACGGTCTTGCTGCAACCCAGTCTCCAACCTCTGTTCTCTGAAACAGTCTTTCTGCTCTCCAATTTCCAATCTTTTCTGTCTGTAACAGTCCTTCTGTACCGCAGTCTCCAACTTCTGCTCTCTGTAATGGTCCTTCTGCACCCTAGTCTCCAACCTCTGCTTTCTGTATAAGTCATTCTGCACCACAGTCTTCAAACCTAAATCTCTGTTACAGTCCTTCTTCACCTCAGTCTCCAAACTCTGCTTTTTGTAAGATCCTTCTGCAACCAAGTCTCCAAACTCTGCTGTCTATAACAGACCTTCTGAACCCCAGTCTCCAACATCTGCTCTCTGCAATGATCCTTCTTCTCCCAAGGCTCCAAACTCTGCTCTGTGCAATGGGCCTTCTGCACCCCAGTCTCCAAACTCTTCTCTCTGCAATGATCTTTCTGCACCTCAGTTTCCAACCTCTACTATATGTAACAGTTATTCTGCACCCCAGTCTCCATCCTCTGCTCTCTGTAAAATTCTTCTGCACCTCAGTCTACAACCTCTTCTCTCTGTAACAGTCCATATGCACACCAGTATCCAAACTCTGCTCTCTGTAACAATCTTAGGGACCCGAATCCCAACGTCAGCTCTCCGCATCGGTAATTCTGCACTCCAGTCTCCAAACACTGTTCTCTGCAACAGTCCTTCTGCACCACAGTCTGCAATGTCTGCTTTTTGTATCAGTTCTTTTGTACCCCAGTCTCCAACCTCTGCTCTCTGTAACAGTCCTTCTGCACCTTAGTCTACAACCTCTGCTCTCTGTTACAGTCCTTGTGCATGCCATTCTCCAACCTCTGCTCTCTACAACAGTCCTTCTGCACCCAGGTCTCCAATCTCTACGCTCTGTAAGATCCTTCTGCACTGCAGTCTCCAAACTCTGGTCTCTGTAACAGTCCTTCTGCACCCCTGTATTGAACCTCTGTTATCTGCAACAGTCCTCCTGCAACCCAGTCTCCAAACTCTACTCTCTGTAAGATTCTTCTGCACCGCAGTCTCCAAACTCTGTTCTCTGTAACGATCCTTCTGCACCCCAGTCTTCAACCTCTGCTCTCTGCAACAGTCCTTCTGCACCCCAATCACCAACCTCTGCTCTCTGCAAAATTTCTTCTACACACAGGTCTCCAAACTGTGCTCTCTGTAACTGTCCTTCTGCACCCCAGTTTAAAACCTCTGCTCTCTGTAACTGTCCTTTTGCACCTGAGTCTACAAGCTCTGCTCTCTGCAGAGATCCTTCTGCAACCAAGAATCCAACCTGTGGTTTCTGTAACTGTCTTTCTGACGCAAGTCTCTAACCTCTGCTCTCTGTAAAGATCCTTTTGCCCCTCAGTCTCCAACCTCTGCTCTCTGCAACAAACCTCTGCACCCCAGTCTCCAACATCTGCTCTCTGTAACAGTCCTTCTGCACCTCAGTCTCCAACATCTGCTCTCTGTAACAGGCCTTCTGCACCCCAGTCTCCAGACTCTGCTCTCTGTAACAGTTCTTCTGCACCCCAGTCTCGAACCTCTGCTCTCTGTAACAGTCCTTCTGCACCAGAGTCTTCAAACTCTGCTCTCTGTAACAATTCTTCTGCACCCCAGTCTCCAACCTCGGCTCTCTGTACAGTTCTGCACCACAATCTCCAAGCTCTGCTCTCTGTAACACTCCTTCTGAACCCCAGTCTACATCCTCTGCTTTCTGTAAGAATCCATATGCACCCCAGTCTCCAACCGCTGCTCTCTGTAAAAGTTCTTCTGTACCTCAGTCTCCGACCACTGCTCTCTGTAATGGAACTTCTGCAACCAAGTCTCAAACATCTGCTCTCTGCAACGATCCTTTTTCTACCCATTCTCCTAACACTGCTCTCTGTAACAGTCATTTTGTATCACAGTCTCCAGCCTCTTCTCTTTGTAATGGTCCTTCTGCTCACCAATTGCCAACCTCTGCTTTCTGTGACAGTTCTTCTGCACCCCAGTCTCCATCCTCTGCTCTCTGCAACAGTCTTTCTGCACCTAATTTTCCAACTTCTGCTCTCTGTAAGATCCTTCTAGACACAGTGTTTAAAATCTGTACTCTGTAACAGTCTTTCTGCTCAACAAACTCCAAACTCTGTTCTCTGTAACAGGACTTCTAAAAGCAAGTCTCCAAACTCTGCTCTATGTAACAGGCCTTCTGCACCACAGTCTCCAACCTCTTCTCTCTGCCTTGATTCTTCTCCACCACAGTCTCCAACCTCTGCTCTCTGCAACAGCCCTTTGCACCCCAGTCTTCAACTTCTGCTCTCTGTAAGATCCATCTAAACCCCAGTCTCCAAAATCTGCTCTCTGTAACAGTAATTCTGCACCTCACTCTCCAACCTCTGCTCTCTCTAACAGTCCTTCTACACTCCAGTTTCCAACCACTGCTCTCTGCAAAAGTCCTTCTGCACCCCAGTCTCCAGCCTCTGCTCTCTGCAACCGTACTTCTGAACCACAGTCCTCAAATTCTGCTCTCTGCAACTATCCTTCTTGACCCCAGTCTCTATCCTCTGCTCTCTTCAACAGTCCTTCTGCACCACAGTCTCCAAACTCTGCTCTCTGTAAGATCTGTCTGCACTCCAGTTTTCAAACTCTGCTCTCTGTAACATTCCTTCTCCACCCCAGTTTTTAAACTCTGCTTTCTGCCAGTGTAAAGCGGCACCCCAGTCTTCAACCTCTGTCCTCTGCAAAAGTCATTCTGCTGCCCAGTATCCAACATCTGCTCTCTGTAACAGTCCTTCTGTTCCGCAGTCTCTAACCTCTGCTTCCATAATGGTCCTTCTGCATCCCAGTCTCTAAACTCTGTTTTCTGTATCAGTCCTTCTGAACAACAGTCTCAAAACTCTGTTCTCTGTATCTATCCTTCTGTACCTCAGACTCCAACCTGTGCTCTGTGTATCATTTCTTCTACACCCCAGTCTCCAACCTCTGCTTTCTGTAACAGTTTTTCTATACCGCAGTCTACAAACTCTGCTATCTTTAACGGTCTTTCTGCACCCCAATTTCCAAACTCTACTTTCTGTAACAGTCCTTCTGCACCTGAGTCTCCAAACTCTGCTCTCTGTATCCGTCCTTCTGCACCTCAGTCTCCAACCTCTGCTCTCTGTAAGATCCTTCCGCAACCGAGTCTCCAAACTCTGCTCTCTGCAACAGTCTTTCTGCACCTCAGTCTCTAATTTCTGCTCTCTGTTAGATCCTTCTGCACCCTGTCTCCAAGCTCTGCTCCTTGCAACGATCCCTCTGCACCACAGTATCCAACCTCTGCTCTATGTAACAGTACTTCTGCACCCCAGTCTCCAACCTCTGCTTTATGTAACAGGACTTCTGTACCTCAGTCTCCAACCTCTTCTCTCTGCAATAGTCATTCTACACCCGAGTCTCCAACCTCTGCTCTCTGCAGCAGTTCTTCTGCACCCCCCCAGTCTTTAACCTCTGCTCTCTGCAGCAGTTCTTCTGCACCCCAGTCTCCAATCTCTGCTCTCTGTAACAATCCTTTTGCACCTCAGTCTCCAAACTCTGTTCTCTGCAAGGGTACTTTTGCACCTCTGTCTCCAAAATCTACTCTCTGTAACAGTCCTTCTGCACTTCATTCTCCAACCTCTGCTCTCTGTAGCATCGTTCTAAAACCCAGTCTTCGAACTCTACTCTCTGTAACAGTCTTTCTGCACACCAGTCTCAAAACTCTGCTCTCTGCAATGATCCTTCTTAACCCCAGTATCAAAAGTCTGCTCTCTGCAACAGTCCTTCTGCACACCAGTCTCCAACATCTGCTCTCTTCAACAGTCATTCTGCACCTCAGTCTGAAAACTCTGCCCTCTGCAATGAACCTTCTGCACTTCAGTCTCCTACCTCTGTGTCTGTAACAGTCGTTCTGCACCTCAGTCTCCCAACTCTGCTCTCTGTGAGATCCTTCTGCAACCCAATCTTTAAACTCTGCACTCTGTAACAGTCCTTCTGCACAACAGTCTCCAAACACTGCTCTCTGTAACAGGTCTTCTGCAACCCAGTCTCAAAACGCTGCTCTCTGTAACAGGTTTTCTGCACCCCTGTCTCCAAAATTTTCCCTCTTCAACGATTCTTCTCCACACCAGTCTCCAACCTCTGCTCTCTGCAACAGTCATTTTGCACAACAGTCTCCAACCTCTGCTCTCTGTAACAGGACTGCTGCAACCCAGTGTCCCAACTCTGCACTCTGTAGCATCCTTATAAAACCTAGTCTCCAACTCTACTCTCTGTAACAGTCTTTCTGCACACCAGCTTCAAAACTCTGCTCTCTGCAATGATCCTTCTTAACCCCAGTATCCAACATCTTCTCTCTGACACAGTTCTTCGGCACCCCACTCTCCGACATCTACTCTCTGTAGCATCCTTCTAAAACCAAGTTTCCAAACTCTACTCTCTGTAACAGTCTTTCTGCACACCAGTCTCAAAACTATGCTCTCTGCTATGATCTTTCTTAACCCCAGTATTCAACGTCTGCTCTCTGCAACAGTTCTTCTGCACCCCAGTCTCCAACATCTGCTCTCTGCAACAGTCATTCTGCACCTCAGTCTGAAAATTCTGCCCTCTGCAACGAACTTTCTGCACCCCAGTCTCCTACCTCTCTGTCTGTAACAGTCCTTCTGCACCTCAGTCTCCCAACTCTGCTCTCTGTGAGATCTTTCTGCAACCCAATCTTTAAACTCTGCACTCTGTAACAGTCCTTCGGCACAACAGTCTCCAAACACTGCTCTCTGTAACAGGACTTCTGCAACCAGTCTCCAACCACTGCTCTCTGTAACAGGCCTTCTGCACCCCTGTCTCCAAACTCTTCTCTCTGCAACGATACTTCTCCACACCAGTCTCCAACCTCTGCTCTCTAAAACAGTCCTTTTGCACAACAGTCTCCAACGTCTGCTCTCGGTAAGATCCCTCTGAACCCCAGTCTCCAACCTCTGCTCTCTGTAACACTCCTTCTGCACCTCAGTCTCCAAACTCTGCTCTCTGCAACAGTCCTTCTGAACCCCATCTCCAACCTCTGGTCTCCGCAACAGTCCATCTGCACCCCAGTCTCCAACATCTGCTCTCTGCAACAGTCTTTCTAAACCCCATTCTCCAAACTCTGCTCTCTGCAAGGATCTTTCTGGACCCCAGTCTCTAACGTCTGCTCACTTCATGAGTCCTTCTGCACCTCATTCTCGCAACTCTGCTCTCTGTAAGATCCTTCAAAAACACAGACTTTAAACTCTGCACTCTGTAACAGTCATTCTGCACAACAGTCTCCAAACTCTGCTCTCTGTAACAGGACTGCTGCAACCCAGTATCCAACCTGTGCTCTCTGTAACAGGCCTTCTCCACCCCCGTCTCCAACCTCTTCTCTCTGCAACGATTCTTCTCCACCACAGTCTCCAAACTCTGCTTTCTGCAAGTGTCCTGCGGGACCCCAGTTTCCAACCTCTGTCCTCTGCAACAGTCCTTCTGCTCCCCAGTCTCCAACATCTTCTCTCTGTAACAGTCCTTCTGTACCGAAGTCTCCAACCTCTGATCTCCGGAACGGTCCTTCTGCACCCCAGTCTCCAAACTCTGCTTTCTGTATCTGTCCTTCTGAAGCCCAGTCTCAAACCTCTGCTCTCTGGAACTATCCTTCTGCACCTCATTCTCCAACCTGTGCTCTCTGTAACATTCTATCTGCATCCCAGTCTCCAACCTCGGTAACAGTTTTTTCATACCGCAGTCTCCAAACTCTGGTCTCTGTAACGGTCCTTCTGCACCACTATTTCTAACCACTGCTCTCTGTAACAGTTTATCTGCACCTCAGTCTCCAACCTCTGCTCGCTGTAAGATCCTTCAGCCTCCCAGTCTAAAAACTCTGCTCTCTGTAGCAGGCCTTCTTCACCCCAGTCTTCAACCTCTTCTCTCTGCAAGGATCCTTCTGCACCCTAGGCTCCAACCTCTGATCTCTGCAGTGATGCTACTGCACCCTAGTCTCCAACCTCTGATCTCTGCAACAGTCCTTCTTAACCTCAGTCTCCAAATTCTGATCTCTGTAGGATCCTTCTGCACCCCTGTATCCAACCACTGCTCTCAATAAGAGTCCTTCTGCACAGGAGTCTCCAACCTCTGATCTCTGTAACAGGACTTTCGCACCTCATTCTCCAAACTCTGCTCTGTACAACAGTCTTTCTGCACCCTAGTTATTAACATCTACTCTTTACAACAGTTCTTCTGTACCTCAGTCTGAAAACTCTGCTCTCTGCAATGACCCTTCTGCAACTCAGTCTCCTACTTCTGCTCTCTGTAACAGTCCTTCTGCACCTCAGTCTCTCAACTCTGCTCTCTGTAAGATCCTTGTGATAGCCATTCTTTAAACTCTGCACTCTGTAACAGTCCTTCTGCACAACAGACTCCAACATCTGCTCTCTGTAACAGGACTTCTGCAACCCAGTCTTTAACCTCTGATCTCTGTAACAGGCCTTCTGCACCCCAGTCTCCAACCTCTTCTCTCTGCAATGATTCTTCTCCACCCCAGTCTTCAATATCTGCTCTCTGCCAAAGTCCTTTGCACCCCAGTCTCCAAAATCTGCTCTCTGTAAGATCCATCTGAACCCCAGTCTGCAACCTCTGCTCTCTGTTACAGTCCTTCTGCACCCCAGTCTTCAAACTCTGCACTCTGTAACAGTCCTTCTGCACCTAAGACTCCAACCTATGCTTTGTGTAACAGTCCTTCTGCACCCCAGTCTCTAAAATCTGCTCTCTGTAAGAGTCCTTCTGCACCCCAGTCTCAAACATCTGCTCTCTGCCACAGTCTTTCTGCACCACAGTCTCCAAACTCTTCTCTCTGCAATGATCCTGCTGAACCCCTGTCTCCAACGTCTTCTCTCTGCAACAGTCCTTCTGCACCACAGTCTCCAACGTCTCTATCTGAATGATCCTTCTGCACTTCAGTTTCCAAACTCTGTTCTCAGTAACATTCCTCTTCCAGCCCAGTCTCAAAGCTCTGTCCTCTGCAACAGTCCTTCTGCTCCCCAGTCTCAAAGATCTGCTCTCTGTTACAGTCCTTCTGTACGGCAGTCTCTAACCTCTGCTCTCCATAACGGTCCTTCTACACACCAGATTCCAAACTCTGCTTTCTGTATCAGTCTGTATGAACCCCAGTCTTAAACTTCTGTTCTCTATCAATCCTTCTGCACCTCAATCTCCAACCTGTGCTCTATGTAAGAGTCGTTCTGCACCCCAGTCTCCAAACTCTGCTCTCGGTAACAGTCCTATACCGCAGTCTAAAACCTCTGCTCACTGTAACGGTCCTTCTGCACCCCAATTTCCAAACTCTGCTTTCTGTAACAGTACTTCTGCATCTGAGTCTCCAAACTCTGCTCTCTGTAAAAGTCCTTCTACACCTCAGTCTCCAAACTCTGCTCTCTGTAACAGTCCTTCTGCACCTCAGTCTGAAACCTCTGGTCTCTGCACGATCCTTCTGAACCCCAGTCTCCAATATCTGCTCTCTGTAACAGTCCTTGTGTACTGCAGTCACCAAACTCTGCTCTCTGTAAGATCCTTCAGCAACCCAGTTTCTAAATACTGCTTTCTGTGTCAGTCCTTCTAAACCACAGTCTCCAAACTCTGCTCTCTGTATCTATCCTTCTGCACCTCAGTCTCCACACTGTGCTTTCTGTAACAGTCCTTCTGCACCCAAGTCTCCCACCTCTGCTCTCTTTAACAGTCCTCCTATACCGCAGTCTCCAACCTCTGGTCTCTGTAACGGTCCTTCTGCACCCCAATTTTCAACCTCTGCTTTCTGTAACAGTTCTTTGGCACCTCAGTCTCCAAACTCTGTTCTTCGTAACAGTCCTTATACAACTCAGTCTCCAACCTCTGCTCTCTGTAACAGTACTTCTGCACCTGAATCTGAAACCTCTGCTCTCTATGATTCTTCTGCACCCCAGTCTTCAACCTCTTCTCTCTGCAACAATTCTTCTCCACCCCAGTCTCCAACATCTGTTCTCTGCAACAGTCCTTTTGCACCCCAGTCTCCAAAATCTGCTCTCTGTAAGATCCATCTGAACCCCAGTCTCCAACCTCTGCTCTCTGTAACAGTCCTTCTGCACACCAGTCTCCAATTCTGCTTTCTGTATCTGTCCTTCTGTACCTCAGTCTCCAACCTCTGCTCTCTGTAACAGTCCATCTGCACCCCAGTCTCTAAAATATGCTCTCTGCAACAGTCCTTCTCCACGCGAGTCATCAACATCTGCTCTCGGCAAGAGTACTTCTGCACCCAAGTCTCCAAACTCTGCTCTCTGCAACGATCCTTGTGGACCCCAGTCTCCAACGTCTGCTCTCTGGAACAATCCTTGTGCACCATAGTCTCCAACCTCTGCTCTGTGGATAATCCTTCTGCACTCCAGTTTCCAAACTCTGCTCTCTGTAACATTTCTTCTCCACCGCAGTCTCCAACATTTGTCCTCTGCAACAGTCCTTCTGCTCCCAAGTCTCTTAGATCTGCTTTCTCTAACAATCATTCTGTACTGCAGTCTCCAAACTCTTCTCTCTCTAATGGTCCTTCTACACCCCAATTTCCAACCTCCGCTTTCTGTAACAGTCCTTCTGCACTTCATTCTCCAAACTCTGCTCTCTGTAAAAGTCCTTCTAAACCTCAGTCTCATACCTCTGCTCTCTGAAACAGTTTTTCTGCACACCAGTCTTTAAACTCTGCTCTGTGTATCTGTCCTTCGGCACCTCAGTCTCCAACCTCTGCTCTCTGTAACAGTCCATCTGCACCCCAGTCTCTAAAATCTGCTCTCTGTAAAAGTCCATCTGCACCCCAGTCTCTAAAATATGCTCTCTGAAACAGTCCTTCTGCACCCCAGTCTCTAACATCTGCTCTCTGCAACAGTCCTTCTACACCCAAGTCTCCAAACTCTGCTCTCTGCAACGATCCTTCTGGACCCCAGTCTCCAATGTCTGCTTTCTGCAACAGTCCTTGTGCACCAAAGTCTCCAACCTCTCCTAGGTGTAAGATCCTTCTGCACTCCAGTTTCCAAACTCTGCTCTCTGTAACATTTTTTCTCCACCACAGTCTCCAACCTCTGTCCTCTGCAACAGTCCTTCTGCTCCCCAGTCTCCGAGATCTGCTCTCTGTAACAGTCATTCTGTACCGCAGTCTCCAAACTCTTTTCTCTGTAACGGTCCTTCTACACCACAATTTCCAAACTCTGCTTTCTGTAACAGTCCTTCTGCACCTCAGTCTCCAAACTCTGTGCTCTGTAACAGTCCTTCTGCACACCAGTCTCCAACCTCTGCTCTCAGTAACAGTCCTATTCTGAAGTCTCCAAACTCTGCTCTCTTTAACGATCCTTCTGCACCCCAATTTCAAAACTCTGATTCCTGTAACAGTCCTGCTGCACCTAAGTCTCCAAACTGTGCTCTCTGTAACAGTCCTTCTATTCCCCAGTCTCCAACCTCTGGTCTCTGCAACAGTCCTTCTTCACCTGAGTCTGAATACTCTGCTGTCTGCAACGAACATTCTGCACCCCAGTCTCCTAACTCTGCTCTCTGTAACAGTCCTTCCACACCTCAGTCTCCAACCTCTGCTCTCTGTAACAGTCCTTCTGCACCTCAGTCTCAAAAATCTGCTCTCTGTAAGATCCTTGATTAACCCAGTCTCCAAACTCTGCTCTCTATCACAATCTTTCTGCACCCCAGTCTCCAACCTCTCCTGTTTGTAACAGGCCTTCTGCACGCCAGTCTCCAAACTCTGCTCTCTATAGCAGGCCTTCTACACCCCAGTCTTCAAACTCTGTTCTCTGCAACGATCCTTCTGCACCCCAGTCTCCAACCTCAGTTCTCTGCAATGATTCTACTGCACCCAAGTCTCCAACGTCTGATCTCTACAACAGTCCTTCTGCACCTCATTCTGCAAACCCTGCTCTCTGTAGTATCCTTCTTCAACCCAGTCTTCAAACTCTGGTCTCTGTAAAGTCCTTCGGCACCTTAGTCTCCTACCTCTGCTCTCTGTAAGACCCATCTGCAACTGAGTCTCCAAACTCTGCTCTCTGTAACAGTCCTTCTGCACCCCAGTCTCCAAACTCTGCTCTCGGTAAGAGTCCTTCAACACCCCAGTCTCCAACCTCTGCTCTCTGTAAGATCCTTATGCACTCCAGTCTCCAAACTCTGCTCTCTGTAACAATCCGTCTGCACCAAAGTCTCCAACCACTGCTCTCTTTAAAAGTCCTTCTGAACCCCAGTCTCCAAAATCTTCTCTCTGCAACAATTCTTCACCATCCCACTCTCCAAATTCTGCTCTCTGCAACAGTCCTTCAGCACCCCAGTCTCTAACCTCTGCTCTCTTTAACAGTCTTTTTGCAAACCAGTCTCCAACATCTGCTCTCTGTTACAGTCCTTCTGCACCCCAGTCTCCAACCTCTGCTTTTTGTTTCAGTCCTTCAGCACGACAGTCTCCAACCTCTTCTTTCCGTAACAGTTCTTCTGCACCTTAGTTTCCAACCTCTACTTCTGCAACAGTCCTAATGCACCCCAGTCTCCAACCTCTGCTTTTTGTTTCAGTCCTTCAGCACGACAGTCTCCAAACTCTTCTTTCCGTAACAGTTCTTCTGCACCTTAGTTTCCAACCTCTACTTCTGCAACAGTCCTACTGCACCCCAGTCTACAACTTCTGCTCTCTGCAACAGTCCTTGTGCACCCTCGTTACCAACATCTGCTCTCTGCAACAGTCCTCCTGCACCCCAGTCTCCACCTCTGCTCTCTTTAACAGTCCTTCTGTACTGCAGTCTCCAACCTCTGCTCTCTGTTACCGTCTTTCTTAACCACAAACTCCAATCTCTGCTTTCTCTATCAGTCCTTCTGCAACACAGTCTCCAAACTCTGCTCTCTGTGAGAATCCTACTGCACATCAATCTCCAACCTCTGCTCTGTGTAAGATCCTTTGCGCCCCAGTCACCAAACTCTGCTCTCTGTAACATTCCTTCTCCACCCTAGTCCTCAATATCTGCTCTCTGTAAGAGTCCTTCTGCACAACAGTCTCCAACATCTGCACTCTGTAATAGTCCTGCTGCGCTTCAGTCTTCAAACTCTGCTCTCTGTTGCAGTCCTTCTATACCGAAGTTTCCTAACTCTGCTCTCGGTATTGGTCTTTCTGCACCCCAATTTGCAACCTCTGCTCTGTAGCAGTTTTTCTTCCCCTCAGTCTCCAAACTATGCTCTCTGTAACAGTCCTTCTTCACCTCAGTCTCCAACCTCTGCTTTCTGTAACAGTCCTTGTGCACCTCAGTATCCAACCTCTGTTCTCTGTAACAGTCCTTCTGCACCTCATTATGAAACCTCTGGTCTCTGCACGATCCTTCTGCACCCGAGTCACCAACAACTGCTCTCTGTAACAGTCCTCCTGAACCTCAGTCTCCAACCTCTGCTCTCTGTAAGATCCTTCTGCATCTCAGTTTTAAAACTCTGCACTCTGTCTCAGTCCTTCTGCACAATAGTCTCCAACGTCTGATCTTTGTAACAGGCCCTCTGAAACCCAGTCTCCAAACTCGGCTCTTTGTAACAGGCCTTCTGCACCCCAGTCTCCAACCTCTTCTCTCTGCAACAATTCCTCTTAACACCAGTCACCAACCTCTGCTCTCTGCAACAGTCTTTTTGCACAACAGTCTCCAACCTCTACTCTCTGTAAGAACCATCTGCATCCCAGTCTTCAACCTCTTCTCTCTGCAACAGTCTTTCTGAACCACAGTCTCCAAACTCTCCACTATGCAACGATCCTTCTGGACCCCAGTCTCCAATGTCTGCTCTCTGCAACACTCCTTCTGCACCAAAGTCTCCAACCTCTGATGTTTGTAAGATCTTTCTGCACTACAGTTTACAAACTCTGCTCTCTGTAACATTCCTTCTCCACCCCAGGCTTCAAACTCTGCTTTCTGCAAGTGTCCTGGGGCACCCCAGTCTCCATTATCTTTCCTCTGCAAAAGTCCTTCTGCTCCCCAGTATCCAATATCTGCTCTCTGTAACAGTCCTTAAGTAACGCAGTCTCCAAACTCTGCTCTCTGTAAAGGTCCTTCTGCACCCCAGTCTCCAAACTCTGCTTTCTGTATCAGTCTTTCTGAACCCCAGTCTTAAACCTATGCTCTCTGTAACAGTCCATCTATACTGCAGTCTCCAAACTCTGCTCTCTGTAACGGTCCTTCTGCACCCCAATTTCCAACCTCTGTTTTCTGTAGCAGTCCTTCTGCAACTCAGTCTCCAAACTCTGCTCTCTGTAACAGTCCTTCTGCACATCTGTCTGAAACCTTTGCCCTCCAAGATTTTTCTGCACCTCAGTCTGCAACCTGTGCTCTCTGTAACAGTCCTTCTGGACCCCAGTATCCAATCTCGGCTCTCTGTAACACACCTTCTATTCCGCAGTCTCTAAACTTTGCTCTCTGTAATGGTCCTTCTGCACCCAAATTTCCAACCTCTGCTTTCTGTAACAGTCCTTCTTCACCTCAGTCTCCTAACTCTGCTCTCTGTAACAGTCCTTCTACACCTCAGCCTGCAACCTCTGCTCTCTGTAACAGTGTTTCTGCACCTCAGTCTGAAACCTCTGCTCTCCAAGATCCTTCTGCACCCCAGTCTCCAATCAATGCTCTCTGTAAAAATCCTCCTGCCCCTCAGTCTCCAACCTCTGCTCGCTATAGATTCTTCAAGAACCGAGTCTTCAAACTCTGCTCTCTGTAACAGTCCTTCGGCAGCATAGTCTAAAACCACTTCTCTCTGTAACAGTCCTTCTGCACCTCAGTCTCCAAACTCTTCTCTCTGCAACAGTCCTTCTGCACCCTAGTTATCAACATCTGATCTCTTTAAAAGTCTTTCTGCACCCCAGTCTCCAACCTCTGCTCTCTGTAACAGTCCTTCTGCACCCTAGTCTCCAACCTCTAATCTCTGTAAGATCCTTCTGCATCCCACTTTCCAACCTCTACTCTATGTAATAGTAATTCTGAACACCAGTCTCCAAAATCTGCTCTTTGTAACAGTCCTTCTGCACACCAGTCTCTAACCTCTGTTTTCTGAAAGAGTTCTTCTTCACCGCAGTCTGCAAACTCTGCTCTCTGTAACAGTCCTGCTGTACCGCAGTCTTCAAACTCTGCTCTCTGTATCAGTCCTTCTTCACCCCAGTCTCCAACCTCTGCTCTCTATAACAGTACTTCTGCACCTCATCTCCAACCTTTGCTCTCTGCAAAGGTCCTTCTGCACCCCAGTCTCCAAAATCTGCTCTCTGTAACAATCATTCTGTACCACAGTCTCCATACTCTGTTCACTGTAACAGTCCTTCTGCACCTTATTCTGCAACCTCTGCTCTCTGCAATAGTAATTCTGCACCCCAGTCTCCAACATCTGCTCTCTACAACAGTCCTCCTCCACCCCAGTCTCCAACCTCTGCTCTCTGCAATAGTAATTCTGCACCCCAGTCTCCAACATCTGCTCTCTACAACAGTCCTCCTCCACCCCAGTCTCCAACCTCTGCTCTTTTCAACAGTCCTTCTGCACCCCAGTATCCAACCTCTGCTTTCTGTATCAGTCTTTCTGCACCCAAGTCTCCAACCTCTGCTCTCTGTAACAGCCCTTCTGCACCCCAGTCTCCAACCTCTTCTCTCTGCAACAGTCCTTCTGCAACCCAGTCTCTGAACACTGCACTCTGCAACATTCCTTCTCCACCCCAGTCTCCAACCTCTGCTCTCTGTAAAGTCCTTCTGCACATCAGTCTCCAAACCCTGATCTCTGTAAGGGTCCTTCTGCTCCCCATTCTCCAACCTCTGCTTTCTGTATCAGTCCTTCTGCAACACAGTCTCCAAACTCTGCTCTCTGTATCAGTGCTCCTGCACCTCACTCTGCCACCTCTGCTCTCCTTCTGAACCCCAGTCTTAAACCACTTCTCTCTACAACAGTCCTTCTGCACCGCAGTCTTCAAAATCTTCTCTCTGCAACAGTCCTTTACCACCCCAGTCTCCAACCATTTATCTCTGTAACCGTCCTTCTGTACTGCAGTCTCCAACCTAGGCTCTCTGAAACGGTTCTTCTGCACCCCAGTCTCCAAAATCTGCTTTCTGTATCAGTCCTTCTGCACCCCGTCTCTAAACTCTGCTCTCTGTAATAGTCTTTCTGAACCTCAGACTTTAACCTCTGCTCTCTGCAACAGTCCTACTGTGCCTCAATCGCCAACCTCTGCTCTCTGCAACAGTGCTTCTGCACCTCAGTGTCTAAACTCTGCTCTCTGTATAATCCTTCTGAAACCCAGTCTCCAAACTCTGCTATTTGCAATGGTCCTTCTGCACCCCAGTCTCCAAACTCTGTTCTCTACAACAATTATTCTGCACCCCAATCTCCAACCTCTGCTTTCTGTAACAGTCCTTCTGTACCACAGTCTCCAATCTCTGTTCTCTGTAAGGCTCCTTCTTCACCCCAGTATTCAACAGTGGTTTCAGTATCAGTCCATCAGCACCACATTTTCCAAGCTCTGCTCTCTGTAACAGTCATTTTGCACCTCAGTCTGCAACCTCTGCTCTCTCCAATACTCCTTCTGCAGACCAGTCTACAATCTCTGCTCTCTGCAAAAGTCCATCTGAAGCCCAGTCTCTAACATCTTCTCTCTGCAACAGTCGTTCCCCACCTCAGTATCCAACCTCTGCTCTCTGCAACAGTCCTTTTGCACACCAGTCATCAAGCTCTGCTTTCTGTATCAGTCTTCTGCATCCCAGGCTCCAACTTCTGCTCTCTGTAACACTCCTTTTGCACCTCAGTCTCCAACCTCTACTCTCTGCAGCAGTCCTTCTCCAACCCAGTTTAAAACCTCTGCTCTCTATAACCGGGCTTCTGCACCCCAGTCTTCAGGCTCTGCTTTCTGTAACAGTCTTTCTGCACCTCAGTCTGAATACTCTGCTCTCAGCAACGATTCTTCTGCACCTCAGTCTTCAAGCACTGCTCTCTGTAACAGGCCTTCTGCACCCCAGTCTCCAACCTCTGCTCTCTGCAACAGTCCTTCTACACCCCAGTCTACAACTTCTGCTCTCTGCAACAGTCCTTCTACACCCAAGTCTCCAACGTCTGCTCTCTGTAAAAGTCCTACTGCACAACCATCTTCAACTTCTGCTCTCTTTAAAAGTCCTTTTGCACCCCATTCTCCAAAATCTGCTCTCTTAAACGATCCTTATACACGCCAATCTTTAAACTCTGCTCTCTGCAACGATCCTTCTGCACCCCAGTTTCCAACGTCTGCTCACTTTAAAAGTCCTTCTGCACCCCAGTCTCCAACCTCTGGTCTCTCTAACCGTCCTTCTGCACCTCAGTCTCCAACCTCTGCTCTATGCAACAGTCTTTCTGCACCCAAGTCTCAAACATCTGCTCTCTGCAACAGTCCTTCTACACCCCAGTCTACAACTTCTGCTCTCTGCAACAGTCCTTCTACACCCCAGTCTCCATACTCTGCTCGCCCAAACGATCCTCCTGCAAACCAGTTCCAACCTCTGTTCTCTACAAAATTCTTATGCAACCCAGTCTCCAAACTCTGCTCTCTGTAACAGTCCTTCTGTACTGCAGTCTCCAACCTCTATTCTCTGTAAGGGTCTTTATGCACCCCAGTATCCAACCTCTGCTTTCTGTATCAGTCATTTTACAACAAAGTCTCGAAACTCTGCCTGATGTAACAGTCCTTCTGCAACTCAGTCTGCAACCTCTGCTCTCTGCAACAGTCCTTCTGCACCTCAGTCTCCAACCTCTGCTCTCTGTAAGAGTCCTACTGCACCTGAGTATCCAACCTCTGCTTTCTGTATAAGTCCTTCTGCACCCCAGTCTCCAACCTAGGCTCGCTGTAACAATCCTTCTGCACCCCAGTCTCCAACCTAGGCTCGCTGTAACAATCCTTCTGCACCTCAGTCTCCAAACTCTGCTCTCTGTAACATCCTTCTGCAACCCACTATTCAAACTATGATCTCTGTAACAGTCCTTCTACACCACAGTCTCCAAACTCTGCTTTCTGTATTAGGCCTTCTGCACCCCAGTCTCCAACCTCTGATTTTTGTATCACTGTTCTGCACCCCAGTCTCCAAACTCTGGTCTCTGCAACGATGCTTCTGCACCAAAGTCTTCAACCTCTGTTATCTTCAACACTTCTTCTGCACCCCAGTCTCCAAACTCTGTTCTCTGTAACAGTTCTTCTGTTCTGCAGTCTCCAAACTCTGTTTTCTTTAAGGGTCATTCTACACCCTAGTTTCCAACCTCTGCTTTCTGTATCAGTCATTCTGCACCACAGTCTCAAAACTCTGGTCTCTCAACAGTCCTTCTGCACCTCAGTCTGCAACCTCTGCTCTCTGCAATAGTCCTATGCAGCCCAGTCTACAAAAACTGCTCTCTGCAACAGTCCTTCTGCACCCCAGTTGCCAACATCTGCTCTCTACAACATTCCTTCTGCACCCCAGTCTCCAAACTCTTCTTTCTGTATAAGTCCTTCTGCACCCGAGTCTTCAACCTCTGTTCTCCGTAACAGTCCTTCTGCACTTCAGTCTCCAAACTCTGCTTTCTGCATCAGTCCTTTGGCACTCCATCTTCAGTCTCTACTCTCTACAACAGTCCTTCTCCATCCCAGTCTCCAAACTCTGCTCTCTGCAACAGTCCTTCTGCACCCCAATCTCAAAC
>NW_027523778.1:0-41137 GCF_052094955.1 Ictidomys tridecemlineatus | reverse complement strand
CCAACGAACGGTTTAAACCTAGAAAGAACGAAATTTGGCGAGCCAAGTGGGATTGGTGTACTGATCATTACCTGAAAGTTTCATCAAGATTGGGTCAAAAAGGGTGTGCCGAGACTTCAGGTAACTCGTAGTTTTTTGGAAGCTTTCCAGGCCTTTCCATGAAAGTGATTCTCGCCAGTCTCTGCTTAGGGCTACATCAACAGCAAACAAACTATAGAGATAGAACTTGAAAACTGCTTTATTGTGTCAATTCAAAGAGCTAGCACAAACCGTGTTTGATTTAGAGTTCCAAATACATGTATCGCTATAGGAGAAAACAGAGTGAAACCTCAAAATGAAACCGGTTACTGCCAACGAACGGTTTAACCTAGAAGAATGAAATTTGGCGAGCTAAGTGGGATTGGGGTACTGATCATTACCTGAAAGTTTCATCAAGATTGGGTAAAAAAGTGTGTACTGAGATTTCAGGCAAACTCGAAGTTTTTTGAAGCTTGGCAGGCCCTTTCCATGAAAGTGATTCTCACCAGTCTCTGCTTAGGGCTACATCAACAGCAAACAAACCATAGAGATAGAACTTGAAACTGCTTTATTGTGTCAAGTTTCAAAGAGGTAGCACAAACGGTGTTTGATTTAGAGTTCCAAATACATGTATCCCTATAGGAGAAAACAGAGTGAAACCTCAAAATGAAACCGGTTACTGCCAACGAACGGTTTAACCTAGAAGAACGAATTTGGCGAGCCAAGTGGGATTGGTGTACTGATCATTACCTGAAAGTTTCATCAAGATTGGGTGAACAAGGGTGTGCTGAGATTTCAGGCAACTCGTAGTTTTTTGGAAGCTTGGCAGGCCCTTTCCATGAAAGTGATTCTCGCCAGTCTCTGCTTAGGGCTACATCAACAGCAAACAAACCATAGAGATAGAACTTGAAACTGCTTTATTGTGTCAAGTTTCAAAGAGCTAGCACAAACCGTGTTTGATTTTGAGTTCCAAATACATGTATCCCTATAGGAGAAAACAGAGTGGAAACCTCAAAATGAAACCGTTTACTGCCAACAAACGGTTTAACCTAGAAGAACGAAATTTGGCGAGCCAAGTCGGATTGGTGTACTGATCATTACCTGAAAGTATCATCAAGATTGGGTGAAAAAGAGTTTGCTGAGATTTCAGGCAACTCGTAGTTTTTTGGAAGCTTGGCAGGCCCTTTCCATGAAAGTGATTCTCGCCAGTCTCTGCTTAGGGCTACATCAACAGCAAACAAACCATAGAGATAGAACTTGAAACTGCTTTATTGTGTCAAGTTTCAAGAGCTAGCACAAACCGTGTTTGATTTAGAGTTCCAAATACATGTATCCTTATAGGAGAAAACACAGTGAAAACCTCAAAATGAAACCGGTTACTGCAATGAACGGTTTAACCTAGAAGAACGAAATTTGGCGAGCCAAGTCGGATTGGTGTACTGATCATTACCTGAAAGTTTCATCAAGATTGGGTGAAAAAGTGTTTGCTGAGATTTCAGGCAACTCGTAGTTTTTTGGAAGCTTGGCAGGCCCTTTCCATGAAAGTGATTCTCACAAGTCTCTGCTTAGGGCTATATCAACAGCAAACAAACCATAGAGATAGAACTTGAAACTGCTTTATTGTGTCAAGTTTCAAAGAGCTAGCACAAACCGTGTTTGATTTTAGAGTTCCAAATACATGTATCCCTATAGGAGAAAACAAAGTGAAATCTCAAAATGAAACCGGTTACTGCCAACGAACGGTTTAACCTAGAAGAACGAAATTTGGCGAGCCAAGTGGGATTGGTGTTCTGATCATTACCTGAAAGTTTCATCAAGATTGGGTGAAAAATTGTGTGCTGAGATTTCTGGCAACTCGTAGTTTTTTGGAAGCTTGGCAGGCCCTTTCCATGAAAGTGATTCTCGCCAGTCTCTGCTTAGGGCTACATCAACAGCAAACAAACCATAGAGATAGAACTTGAAACTGCTTTATTGTGTCAAGTTTCAAAGAGCTAGCACCAACCGTGTTTGATTTAGAGTTCCAAATACATGTATCCCTATAGGAGAAAACAGAGTGAAACCTCAAAATGAAACCGGTTACTGCCACGAACGGTTTAACCTAGAAGAACGAAATTTGGCGAGCCAAGTGGGATTGGTGTACTGATCATTACCTGAAAGTCTCATCAAGATTGGGTGAAAAAGGGTGTGCTGAGATTTCTGGCAACTCGTAATTTTTTGGAAGCTTGGCAGGCCCTTTCCATGAAAGTGATTCTCGCCAGTCTCTGCTTAAGGCTACATCAACAGCAAACAAACCATAGAGATAGAACTTGAAACTGCTTTATTGTGTCAAGTTTCAAAGAGCTAGCACAAACCGTGTTTGATTTAGAGTTCCAAATACATGTATCCCTATAGGAGAAAACAGAGTGAAACCTCAAAATGAACCGGTTACTGCCAACGAACAGTTTAACCTAGAAGAACGAAATTTGGTGAGCCAAGTGGGATTGGTGTACTGATCATTAACTGAAAGTATCATCAAGATAGGGTGAAAAAGTGTTTGCTGAGATTTCAGGCAACTCGTAGTTTTTAGGAAGCTTGGCAGGCCCTTTCCATGAAAGTGATTCTCGCCAGTCTCTGCTTAGGGCTACATCAACAGCAAACAAACCATAGAGATAGAACTTGAAACTGCTTTATTGTGTCAAGTTTCAAAGAGCTAGCACAAACGGTGTTTGATTTAGAGTTCCAAATACATGTATCCCTATAGGAGAAAACAGAGTGAAACCTCAAAATGAAACCGGTTACTGCCAACGAACGGTTTAACCTAGAAGAATGAAATTTGGCGAGCTAAGTGGGATTGGGGTACTGATCATTACCTGAAAGTTTCATCAAGATTGGGTGAAAAAGGGTGTGCTGAGATTTCAGGCAACTCGTAGTTTTTTGGAAGCTTGGCAGGCCCTTTCCATGAAAGTGATTCTCGCCAGTCTCTGCTTAGGGCTACATCAACAGCAAACAAACCATAGAGATAGAACTTGAAACTGCTTTATTGTGTCAAGTTTCAAAGAGCTAGCACAAACCGTGTTTGATTTAGAGTTCCAAATACATGTATCGCTATAGGAAAAACAGAGTGAAACCTCAAAATGAAACCGGTTACTGCCAACGAACGGTTTAACCTAGAAGAATGAAATTTGGCGAGCTAAGTGGGATTGGGGTACTGATCATTACCTGAAAGTTTCATCAAGATTGGGTAAAAAAGTGTGTACTGAGATTTCAGGCAACTCGAAGTTTTTTGGAAGCTTGGCAGGCCCTTTCCATGAAAGTGATTCTCACCAGTCTCTGCTTAGGGCTACATCAACAGCAAACAAACCATAGAGATAGAACTTGAAACTGCTTTATTGTGTCAAGTTTCAAAGAGCTAGCACAAACGGTGTTTGATTTAGAGTTCCAAATACATGTATCCCTATAGGAGAAAACAGAGTGAAACCTCAAAATGAAACCGGTTACTGCCAACGAACGGTTTAACCTAGAAGAACGAAATTTGGCGAGCCAAGTGGGATTGGTGTACTGATCATTACCTGAAAGTTTCATCAAGATTGGGTGAAAAAGGGTGTGCTGAGATTTCAGGCAACTCGTAGTTTTTTGGAAGCTTGGCAGGCCCTTTCCATGAAAGTGATTCTCGCCAGTCTCTGCTTAGGGCTACATCAACAGCAAACAAACCATAGAGATAGAACTTGAAACTGCTTTATTGTGTCAAGTTTCAAAGAGCTAGCACAAACCGTGTTTGATTTTGAGTTCCAAATACATGTATCCCTATAGGAGAAAACAGAGTGAAACCTCAAAATGAAACCGTTTCTGCCAACAAACGGTTTAACCTAGAAAAACGAAATTTGGCGAGCCAAGTGGGATTGGTGTACTGATCATTACCTGAAAGTCTCATCAAGATTGGGTCAAAAAGGGTGTGCTGAGATTTCTGGCAACTCGTAATTTTTTGGAAGCTTGGCAGGCCTTTTCCATGAAAGTGATTCTCGCCAGTCTCTGCTTAAGGCTACATCAACAGCAAACAAACCATAGAGATAGAACTTGAAACTGCTTTATTGTGTCAAGTTTCAAAGAGCTAGCACAAACGGTGTTTGATTTAGAGTTCCAAATACATGTATCCCTATAGGAGAAAACAGAGTGAAACCTCAAAATGAAACCGGTTACTGCCAACGAACGGTTTAACCTAGAAGAACGAAATTTGGCGAGCCAAGTGGGATTGGTGTACTGATCATTACCTGAAAGTTTCATCAAGATTGGGTGAAAAAGGGTGTGCTGAGATTTCAGGCAACTCGTAGTTTTTTGGAAGCTTGGCAGGCCCTTTCCATGAAAGTGATTCTCGCCAGTCTCTGCTTAGGGCTACATCAACAGCAAACAAACCATAGAGATAGAACTTGAAACTGCTTTATTGTGTCAAGTTTCAAAGAGCTAGCACAAACCGTGTTTGATTTTGAGTTCCAAATACATGTATCCCTATAGGAGAAAACAGAGTGAAACCTCAAAATGAAACCGTTTACTGCCAACAAACGGTTTAACCTAGAAGAACGAAATTTGGCGAGCCAAGTGGGATGGTGTACTGATCATTACCTGAAAGTCTCATCAAGATTGGGTCAAAAAGGGTGTGCTGAGATTTCTGGCAACTCGTAATTTTTTGGAAGCTTGGCAGGCCCTTTCCATGAAAGTGATTCTCGCCAGTCTCTGCTTAAGGCTACATCAACAGCAAACAAACCATAGAGATAGAACTTGAAACTGCTTTATTGTGTCAAGTTTCAAAGAGCTAGCACAAACCGTGTTTGATTTAGAGTTCCAAATACATGTATCCCTATAGGAGAAAACAGAGTGAAACCTCAAAATGAAACCGGTTACTGCCAACGAACGGTTTAACCTAGAAGAACGAAATTTGGCGAGCCAAGTGGGATTGGTGTACTGATCATTAACTGAAAGTATCATCAAGATAGGGTGAAAAAGTGTTTGCTGAGATTTCAGGCAACTCGTAGTTTTTTGGAAGCTTGGCAGGCCCTTTCCATGAAAGTGATTCTCGCCAGTCTCTGCTTAGGGCTACATCAACAGCAAACAAACCATAGAGATAGAACTTGAAACTGCTTTATTGTGTCAAGTTTCAAAGAGCTAGCACAAACCGTGTTTGATTTAGAGTTCCAAATACATGTATCCTTATAGGAGAAAACACAGTGAAACCTCAAAATGAAACCGGTTACTGCCAATGAACGGTTTAACCTAGAAGAACGAAATTTGGCGAGCCAAGTCGGATTGGTGTACTGATCATTACCTGAAAGTTTCATCAAGATTGGGTGAAAAGTGTTTTGCTGAGATTTCAGGCAACTCGTAGTTTTTTGGAAGCTTGGCAGGCCCTTTCCATGAAAGTGATTCTCACAAGTCTCTGCTTAGGGCTATATCAACAGCAAACAAACCATAGAGATAGAACTTGAAACTGCTTTATTGTGTCAAGTTTCAAAGAGCTAGGCACAAACCGTGTTTGATTTAGAGTTCCAAATACATGTATCCCTATAGGAGAAAACAAAGTGAAATCTCAAAATGAAACCGGTTACTGCCAACGAACGGTTTAACCTAGAAGAACGAAATTTGGCGAGCCAAGTGGGATTGGTGTTCTGATCATTACCTGAAAGTTTCATCAAGATTGGGTGAAAAATTGTGTGCTGAGATTTCTGGCAACTCGTAGTTTTTTGGAAGCTTGGCAGGCCCTTTCCATGAAAGTGATTCTCGCCAGTCTCTGCTTAGGGCTACATCAACAGCACAAACAAACCATAGAGATAGAACTTGAAACTGCTTTATTGTGTCAAGTTTGCAAAGAGCTAGCACCAACCGTGTTTGATTTAGAGTTCCAAATACATGTATCCCTATAGGAGAAAACAGAGTGAAACCTCAAAATGAAACCGGTTACTGCCAACGAACCGGTTTAACCTAGAAGAACGAAATTTGGCGAGCCAAGTGGGATTGGTGTACTGATCATTACCTGAAAGTCTCATCAAGATTGGGTGAAAAAGGGTGTGCTGAGATTTCTGGCAACTCGTAATTTTTTGGAAGCTTGGCAGGCCCTTTCCATGAAAGTGATTCTCGCCAGTCTCTGCTTAAGGGCTACATCAACAGCAAACAAACCATAGAGATAGAACTTGAAACTGCTTTATTGTGTCAAGTTTCAAAGAGCTAGCACAAACCGTGTTTGATTTAGAGTTCCAAATACATGTATCCCTATAGGAGAAAACAGAGTGAAACCTCAAAATGAAACCGGTTACTGCCAACGAACAGTTTAACCTAGAAGAACGAAATTTGGCGAGCCAAGTGGGATTGGTGTACTGATCATTAACTGAAAGTATCATCAGGATAGGGTGAAAAAGTGTTTGCTGAGATTTCAGGCAACTAGTAGTTTTTTGGAAGCTTGGCAGGCCCTTTCCATGAAAGTGATTCTCGCCAGTCTCTGCTTAGGGCTACATCAACAGCAAACAAACCATTAGAGATAGAACTTGAAACTGCTTTATTGTGTCAAGTTTCAAAGAGCTAGCACAAACCGTGTTTGATTTAGAGTTCCAAATACATGTATCCCTGTAGGAGAAAAACAGAGTGAAACCTCAAAATGTAACCGGTTACTGCCAACGAACGGTTTAACCTAGAAGAACTAAATTTGGCGAGCCAAGTGGGATTGGTGTACTGATCATTACCTGAAAGTTTCATCAAGATTGGGTGAAAAATGTGTGCTGAGATTTCGGGCAACTCGTAGTTTTTTGGAAGCTTGGCAGGCCCTTTCCATGAAAGTGATTCTCGCCAGTCTCTGCTTAGGGCTACATCAACAGCAAACAAACCATAGAGATAGAACTTGAAACTGCTTTATTGTGTCAAGTTTCAAAGAGCTAGCACAAACCGTGTTTGATTTTGAGTTCCAAATACATGTATCCCTATAGGAGAAAACAGAGTGAAACCTCAAAATGAAACCGTTTACTGCCAACAAACGGTTTAACCTAGAAGAACGAAATTTGGCGAGCCAAGTGGGATTGGTGTACTGATCATTACCTGAAAGTCTCATCAAGATTGGGTCAAAAAGGTGTTGCTGAGATTTCTGGCAACTCGTAATTTTTTGGAAGCTTGGCAGGCCTTTTCCATGAAAGTGATTCTCGCCAGTCTCTGCTTAAGGCTACATCAACAGCAAACAAACCATAGAGATAGAACTTGAAACTGCTTTATTGTGTCAAGTTTCAAAGAGCTAGCACAAACCGTGTTTGATTTAGGGTTCCAAATACATGTATCCCTATAGGAGAAAACAGAGTGAAACCTCAAAATGAAACCGGTTACTGCCAACGAACGGTTTAACCTAGAAGAACGAAATTTGGCGAGCCAAGTGGGATTGGTGTACTGATCATTAACTGAAAGTATCATCAAGATAGGGTGAAAAAGTGTTTGCTGAGATTTCAGGCAACTCGTAGTTTTTTGGAAGCTTGGCAGGCCCTTTCCATGAAAGTGATTCTCGCCAGTCTCTGCTTAGGGCTACATCAACAGCAAACAAACCATAGAGATAGAACTTGAAACTGCTTTATTGTGTCAAGTTTCAAAGAGCTAGCACAAACGGTGTTTGATTTAGAGTTCCAAATACATGTATCCCTATAGGAGAAAACAGAGTGAAACCTCAAAATGAAACCGGTTACTGCCAACGAACGGTTTAACCTAGAAGATCGAAATTTGGCGAGCCAAGTGGGATTGGTGTACTGATCATTACCTGAAAGTTTCATCAAGATTGGGTGAAAAAGTGTGTACTGAGATTTCAGGCAACTCGTAGTTTTTTGGAAGCTTGGCAGGCCCTTTCCATGAAAGTGATTCTCGCCAGTCTCTGCTTAGGGCTACATCAACAGCAAACAAACCATAGAGATAGAACTTGAAACTGCTTTATTGTGTCAAGTTTCAAAGAGCTAGCACAAACCGTGTTTGATTTAGAGTTCCAAATACATGTATCGCTATAGGAGAAAACAGAGTGAAACCTCAAAATGAAACCGGTTACTGCCAACGAACGGTTTAACCTAGAAGAATGAAATTTGGCGAACTAAGTGGGATTGGGGTTCTGATCATTACCTGAAAGTTTCATCAAGATTGGGTAAAAAAGTGTGTACTGAGATTTC
This sequence comes from Ictidomys tridecemlineatus, assembly GCF_052094955.1. Lineage (NCBI taxonomy): Eukaryota > Metazoa > Chordata > Mammalia > Rodentia > Sciuridae > Ictidomys > Ictidomys tridecemlineatus. The sequence continues at coordinate 32,969 of NW_027523778.1, read as the reverse complement.
AGGCAACTCGAAGTTTTTTGGAAGCTTGGCAGGCCCTTTCCATGAAAGTGATTCTCACCAGTCTCTGCTTAGGGCTACATCAACAGCAAACAAACCATAGAGATAGAACTTGAAACTGCTTTATTGTGTCAAGTTTCAAAGAGCTAGCACAAACCGTGTTTGATTTAGAGTTCCAAATACATGTATCCCTATAGGAGAAAACAGAGTGAAACCTCAAAATGAAACCGGTTACTGCCAACGAACGGTTTAACCTAGAAGAACGATGTTTGGTGAGCCAAGTGGGATTGGTGTACTGATCATTACCTGAAAGTTTCATCAAGATTGGGTGAAAAAGTGTGTGCTGAGATTTCAGGCAACTCGTAGTTTTTTGGAAGCTTGGCAGGCCCTTTCCATGAAAGTGATTCTCGCCAGTCTCTGTTTAGGGCTACATCAACAGCAAACAAACCATAGAGATAGAACTTGAAACTGCTTTATTGTGTCAAGTTTCAAAGAGCTAGCACAAACCGTGTTTGATTTAGAGTTCCAAATACATGTATCCCTATAGAAGAAAACGAGTGAAACCTCAAAATGAAACCGGTTACTGCCAACGAACGGTTTAACCTAGAAGAACGAAATTTGGCGAGCCAAGTGGGATTGGTGTACTGATCATTACCTGAAAGTTTCATCAAGATTGGGTGAAAAAGGGTGTGCTGAGATTTCAGGCAACTCGTAGTTTTTTGGAAGCTTGGCAGGCCCTTTCCATGAAAGTGATTCTCCCCAGTCTCTGTTTAGGGCTACATCAACAGCAAAAAAACCATAGAGATAGAACTTGAAACTGCTTTATTGTGTCAAGTTTGAAAGAGCTAGCACAAACCGTGTTTGATTTAGAGTTCCAAATACATGTATCCCTATAGGAGAAAACAGTGAAACCTCAAAATGAAACCGGTTACTGCCAACGACCGGTTTAACCCTAGAAGAACGAAATTTGGCGAGCCAAGTGGGATTGGTGTACTGATCATTACCTGAAAGTTTCATCAAGATTGGGTGAAAAAGTGTGTGCTGAGATTTCAGGCAACTCGTAGTTTTTTGGAAGCTTGGCAGGCCCTTTCCATGAAAGTGATTCTCGCCAGTCTCTGCTTAGGGCTACATCAACAGCAAACAAACCATAGAGATAGAACTTGAAACTGCTTTATTGTGTCAAGTTTCAAAGAGCTAGCACAAACCGTGTTTGATTTTAGAGTTCCAAATACATGTATCCTTATAGGAGAAAACACAGTGAAACCTCAAAAATGAAACCGGTTACTGCCAATGAACGGTTTAACCTAGAAGAACGAAATTTGGCGAGCCAAGTGGGATTGGAGTACTGATCATTACCTGAAAGTTTCATCAAGATTGGGTGAAAAAGTGTTTGCTGAGATTTCAGGCAACTCGTAGTTTTTTGGAAGCTTGGCAGGCCCTTTCCATGAAAGTGATTCTCACAAGTCTCTGCTTAGGGCTATATCAACAGCAAACAAACCATAGAGATAGAACTTGAAACTGCTTTATTGTGTCAAGTTTCAAAGAGCTAGCACAAACCGTGTTTGATTTAGAGTTCCAAATACATGTATCGCTATAGGAGAAAACAGAGTGAAACCTCAAAATGAAACCGGTTACTGCCAACGAACGGTTTAACCTAGAAGAACGAAATTTGGCGAGCCAAGTGGGATTGGTGTTCTGATCATTACCTGAAAGTTTCATCAAGATTGGGTGAAAAATTGTGTGCTGAGATTTCTGGCAACTCGTAGTTTTTTGGAAGCTTGGCAGGCCCTTTCCATGAAAGTGATTCTCGCCAGTCTCTGCTTAGGGCTACATCAACAGCAAACAAACCATAGAGATAGAACTTGAAACTGCTTTATTGTGTCAAGTTTCAAAGAGCTAGCACCAACCGTGTTTGATTTAGAGTTCCAAATACATGTATCCCTATAGGAGAAAACAGAGTGAAACCTCAAAATGAAACCGGTTACTGCCAACTAACGGTTTAACCTAGAAGAACGAAATTTGGCGAGCCAAGTGGGATTGGTGTACTGATCATTACCTGACAGTATCATCAAGATTGGGTGAAAAAGTGTTTGCTGAGATTTCAGGCAACTCGTAGTTTTTTGGAAGCTTGGCATGCCCTTTCCATGAAAGTGATTCTCGCCAGTCTCTGCTTAGGGCTACATCAACAGCAAACAAACCATAGAGATAGAACTTGAAACTGCTTTATTGTGTCAAGTTTCAAAAAGCTAGCACAAACCGTGTTTGATTTAGAGTTCCAAATACATGGATCCCTATAGGAGAAAACAGAGTGAAACCTCAAAATGAAACCGGTTACTGCCAACGAACGGTTTAACCTAGAAGAACGAAATTTGGCGAGCCAAGTGGGATTGGTGTATTGATCATTACCTGAAAGTCTCATCAAGATTGGGTGAAAAAGGGTGTGCTGAGATTTCTGGCAACTCGTAATTTTTTGGAAGCTTGGCAGGCCCTTTCCATGAAAGTGATTCTCGCCAGTCTCTGCTTAAGGCTACATCAACAGCAAACAAACCATAGAGATAGAACTTGAAACTGCTTTATTGTGTCAAGTTTCAAAGAGCTAGCACAAACCGTGTTTGATTTAGAGTTCCAAATACATGTATCCCTATAGGAGAAAACAGAGTGAAACCTCAAAATGAAACCGGTTACTGCCAACGAACAGTTTAACCTAGAAGAACGAAATTTGGCGAGCCAAGTGGGATTGGTGTACTGATCATTAACTGAAAGTATCATCAAGATAGGGTGAAAAAGTGTTTGCTGAGATTTCAGGCAACTCGTAGTTTTTTGGAAGCTTGGCAGGCCCTTTCCATGAAAGTGATTCTCGCCAGTCTCTGCTTAGGGCTACATCAACAGCAAACAAACCATAGAGATAGAACTTGAAACTGCTTTATTGTGTCAAGTTTCAAAGAGCTAGCACAAACCGTGTTTGATTTAGAGTTCCAAATACATGTATCCCTATAGGAGAAAACAGAGTGAAACCTCAAAATGAAACCGGTTACTGCCAACGAACGGTTTAACCTAGAAGAATGAAATTTGGCGAGCTAAGTGGGATTGGGGTACTGATCATTACCTGAAAGTTTCATCAAGATTGGGTAAAAAAGTGTGTACTGAGATTTCAGGCAACTCGAAGTTTTTTGGAAGCTTGGCAGGCCCTTTCCATGAAAGTGATTCTCACCAGTCTCTGCTTAGGGCTACATCAACAGCAAACAAACCATAGAGAATAGAACTTGAAACTGCTTTATTGTGTCAAGTTTCAAAGAGCTAGCACAAACCGTGTTTGATTTAGAGTTCCAAATACATGTATCCCTATAGGAGAAAACAGAGTGAAACCTCAAAATGAAACCGGTTACTGCCAACGAACGGTTTAACCTAGAAGAACGAAGTTTGGTGAGCCAAGTGGGATTGGTGTACTGATCATTACCTGAAAGTTTCATCAAGATTGGGTGAAAAAGTGTGTGCTGAGATTTCAGGCAACTCGTAGTTTTTTGGAAGCTTGGCAGGCCCTTTCCATGAAAGTGATTCTCGCCAGTCTCTGTTTAGGGCTACATCAACAGCAAACAAACCATAGAGATAGAACTTGAAACTGCTTTATTGTGTCAAGTTTCAAAGAGCTAGCACAAACCGTGTTTGATTTAGAGTTCCAAATACATGTATCCCTATAGGAGAAAACAGAGTGAAACCTCAAAATGAAACCGGTTACTGCCAACGAACGGTTTAACCTAGAAGAACGAAATTTGGCGAGCCAAGTGGGATTGGTGTACTGATCATTACCTGAAAGTTTCATCAAGATTGGGTGAAAAAGGGTGTGCTGAGATTTCAGGCAACTCGTAGTTTTTTGGAAGCTTGGCAGGCCCTTTCCATGAAAGTGATTCTCCCCCGTCTCTGTTTAGGGCTACATCAACAGCAAACAAACCATAGAGATAGAACTTGAAACTGCTTTATTGTGTCAAGTTTGAAAGAGCTAGCACAAACCGTGTTTGATTTAGAGTTCCAAATACATGTATCCCTATAGGAGAAAACAGTGAAACCTCAAAATGAAACCGGTTACTGCCAACGACCGGTTTAACCTAGAAGAACGAAATTTGGCGAGCCAAGTGGGATTGGTGTACTGATCATTACCTGAAAGTTTCATCAAGATTGGGTGAAAAAGTGTGTGCTGAGATTTCAGGCAACTCGTAGTTTTTTGGAAGCTTGGCAGGCCCTTTCCATGAAAGTGATTCTCGCCAGTCTCTGCTTAGGGCTACATCAACAGCAAACAAACCATAGAGATAGAACTTGAAACTGCTTTATTGTGTCAAGTTTCAAAGAGCTAGCACAAACCGTGTTTGATTTAGAGTTCCAAATACATGTATCCTTATAGAAGAAAACACAGTGAAACCTCAAAATGAAACCGGTTACTGCCAATGAACGGTTTAACCTAGAAGAACGAAATTTGGCGAGCCAAGTGGGATTGGTGTACTGATCATTACCTGAAAGTTTCATCAAGATTGGGTGAAAAAGTGTTTGCTGAGATTTCAGGCAACTCGTAGTTTTTTGGAAGCTTGGCAGGCCCTTTCCATGAAAGTGATTCTCACAAGTCTCTGCTTAGGGCTATATCAACAGCAAACAAACCATAGAGATAGAACTTGAAACTGCTTTATTGTGTCAAGTTTCAAAGAGCTAGCACAAACCGTGTTTGATTTAGAGTTCCAAATACATGTATCCCTATAGGAGAAAACAAAGTGAAATCTCAAAATGAAACCGGTTACTGCCAACGAACGGTTTAACCTAGAAGAACGAAATTTGGCGAGCCAAGTGGGATTGGTGTTCTGATCATTACCTGAAAGTTTCATCAAGATTGGGTGAAAAATTGTGTGCTGAGATTTCTGGCAACTCGTAGTTTTTTGGAAGCTTGGCAGGCCCTTTCCATGAAAGTGATTCTCGCCAGTCTCTGCTTAGGGCTACATCAACAGCAAACAAACCATAGAGATAGAACTTGAAACTGCTTTATTGTGTCAAGTTTCAAAGAGCTAGCACCAACCGTGTTTGATTTAGTGTTCCAAATACATGTATCCCTATAGGAGAAAACAGAGTGAAACCTCAAAATGAAACCGGTTACTGCCAACTAACGGTTTAACCTAGAAGAACGAAATTTGGCGAGCCAAGTGGGATTGGTGTACTGATCATTACCTGACAGTATCATCAAGATTGGGTGAAAAAGTGTTTGCTGAGATTTCAGGCAACTCGTAGTTTTTTGGAAGCTTGGCATGCCCTTTCCATGAAAGTGATTCTCGCCAGTCTCTGCTTAGGGCTACATCAACAGCAAACAAACCATAGAGATAGAACTTGAAACTGCTTTATTGTGTCAAGTTTCAAAAAGCTAGCACAAACCGTGTTTGATTTAGAGTTCCAAATACATGTATCCCTATAGGAGAAAACAGAGTGAAACCTCAAAATGAAACCGGTTACTGCCAACGAACGGTTTAACCTAGAAGAACGAAGTTTGGTGAGCCAAGTGGGATTGGTGTACTGATCATTACCTGAAAGTTTCATCAAGATTGGGTGAAAAAGTGTGTGCTGAGATTTCAGGCAACTCGTAGTTTTTTGGAAGCTTGGCAGGCCCTTTCCATGAAAGTGATTCTCGCCAGTCTCTGTTTAGGGCTACATCAACAGCAAACAAACCATAGAGATAGAACTTGAAACTGCTTTATTGTGTCAAGTTTCAAAGAGCTAGCACAAACCGTGTTTGATTTAGAGTTCCAAATACATGTATCCCTATAGGAGAAAACAGAGTGAAACCTCAAAATGAAACCGGTTACTGCCAACGAACGGTTTAACCTAGAAGAACGAAATTTGGCGAGCCAAGTGGGATTGGTGTACTGATCATTACCTGAAAGTTTCATCAAGATTGGGTGAAAAAGGGTGTGCTGAGATTTCAGGCAACTCGTAGTTTTTTGGAAGCTTGGCAGGCCCTTTCCATGAAAGTGATTCTCCCCCGTCTCTGTTTAGGGCTACATCAACAGCAAACAAACCATAGAGATAGAACTTGAAACTGCTTTATTGTGTCAAGTTTGAAAGAGCTAGCACAAACCGTGTTTGATTTAGAGTTCCAAATACATGTATCCCTATAGGAGAAAACAGTGAAACCTCAAAATGAAACCGGTTACTGCCAACGACCGGTTTAACCTAGAAGAACGAAATTTGGCGAGCCAAGTGGGATTGGTGTACTGATCATTACCTGAAAGTTTCATCAAGATTGGGTGAAAAAGTGTGTGCTGAGATTTCAGGCAACTCGTAGTTTTTTGGAAGCTTGGCAGGCCCTTTCCATGAAAGTGATTCTCGCCAGTCTCTGCTTAGGGCTACATCAACAGCAAACAAACCATAGAGATAGAACTTGAAACTGCTTTATTGTGTCAAGTTTCAAAGAGCTAGCACAAACCGTGTTTGATTTAGAGTTCCAAATACATGTATCCTTATAGAAGAAAACACAGTGAAACCTCAAAATGAAACCGGTTACTGCCAATGAACGGTTTAACCTAGAAGAACGAAATTTGGCGAGCCAAGTGGGATTGGTGTACTGATCATTACCTGAAAGTTTCATCAAGATTGGGTGAAAAAGTGTTTGCTGAGATTTCAGGCAACTCGTAGTTTTTTGGAAGCTTGGCAGGCCCTTTCCATGAAAGTGATTCTCACAAGTCTCTGCTTAGGGCTATATCAACAGCAAACAAACCATAGAGATAGAACTTGAAACTGCTTTATTGTGTCAAGTTTCAAAGAGCTAGCACAAACCGTGTTTGATTTAGAGTTCCAAATACATGTATCCCTATAGGAGAAAACAAAGTGAAATCTCAAAATGAAACCGGTTACTGCCAACGAACGGTTTAACCTAGAAGAACGAAATTTGGCGAGCCAAGTGGGATTGGTGTTCTGATCATTACCTGAAAGTTTCATCAAGATTGGGTGAAAAATTGTGTGCTGAGATTTCTGGCAACTCGTAGTTTTTTGGAAGCTTGGCAGGCCCTTTCCATGAAAGTGATTCTCGCCAGTCTCTGCTTAGGGCTACATCAACAGCAAACAAACCATAGAGATAGAACTTGAAACTGCTTTATTGTGTCAAGTTTCAAAGAGCTAGCACCAACCGTGTTTGATTTAGTGTTCCAAATACATGTATCCCTATAGGAGAAAACAGAGTGAAACCTCAAAATGAAACCGGTTACTGCCAACTAACGGTTTAACCTAGAAGAACGAAATTTGGCGAGCCAAGTGGGATTGGTGTACTGATCATTACCTGACAGTATCATCAAGATTGGGTGAAAAAGTGTTTGCTGAGATTTCAGGCAACTCGTAGTTTTTTGGAAGCTTGGCATGCCCTTTCCATGAAAGTGATTCTCGCCAGTCTCTGCTTAGGGCTACATCAACAGCAAACAAACCATAGAGATAGAACTTGAAACTGCTTTATTGTGTCAAGTTTCAAAAAGCTAGCACAAACCGTGTTTGATTTAGAGTTCCAAATACATGGATCCCTATAGGAGAAAACAGAGTGAAACCTCAAAATGAAACCGGTTACTGCCAACGAACGGTTTAACCTAGAAGAACGAAATTTGGCGAGCCAAGTGGGATTGGTGTATTGATCATTACCTGAAAGTCTCATCAAGATTGGGTGAAAAAGGGTGTGCTGAGATTTCTGGCAACTCGTAATTTTTTGGAAGCTTGGCAGGCCCTTTCCATGAAAGTGATTCTCGCCAGTCTCTGCTTAAGGCTACATCAACAGCAAACAAACCATAGAGATAGAACTTGAAACTGCTTTATTGTGTCAAGTTTCAAAGAGCTAGCACAAACCGTGTTTGATTTAGAGTTCCAAATACATGTATCGCTATAGGAGAAAACAGAGTGAAACCTCAAAATGAAACCGGTTACTGCCAACGAACGGTTTAACCTAGAAGAACGAAGTTTGGCGAGCCAAGTGGGATTGGTGTACTGATCATTACCTGAAAGTTTCATCAAGATTGGGTGAAAAAGTGTGTGCTGAGATTTCAGGCAACTCGTAGTTTTTTGGAAGCTTGGCAGGCCCTTTCCATGAAAGTGATTCTCCCCAGTCTCTGTTTAGGGCTACATCAACAGCAAACAAACCATAGAGATAGAACTTGAAACTGCTTTATTGTGTCAAGTTTCAAAGAGCTAGCACAAACCGTGTTTGATTTAGAGTTCCAAATACATGTATCGCTATAGGAGAAAACAGAGTGAAACCTCAAAATGAAACCGGTTACTGCCAACGAACGGTTTAACCTAGAAGAATGAAATTTGGCGAGCTAAGTGGGATTGGGGTACTGATCATTACCTGAAAGTTTCATCAAGATTGGGTAAAAAAGTGTGTACTGAGATTTCAGGCAACTCGAAGTTTTTTGGAAGCTTGGCAGGCCCTTTCCATGAAAGTGATTCTCACCAGTCTCTGCTTAGGGCTACATCAACAGCAAACAAACCATAGAGATAGAACTTGAAACTGCTTTATTGTGTCAAGTTTCAAAGAGCTAGCACAAACCGTGTTTGATTTTGAGTTCCAAATACATGTATCCCTATAGGAGAAAACAGAGTGAAACCTCAAAATGAAACCGTTTACTGCCAACAAACGGTTTAACCTAGAAGAACGAAATTTGGCGAGCCAAGTGGGATTGGTGTACTGATCATTACCTGAAAGTCTCATCAAGATTGGGTGAAAAAGGGTGTGCTGAGATTTCTGGCAACTCGTAATTTTTTGGAAGCTTGGCAGGCCCTTTCCATGAAAGTGATTCTCGCCAGTCTCTGCTTAGGGCTACATCAACAGCTAACAAACCATAGAGATAGAACTTGAAACTGCTTTATTGTGTCAAGTTTCAAAGAGCTAGCACAAAGCGTGTTTGATTTAGAGTTCCAAATACATGTATCCCTATAGGAGAAAACAGAGTGAAACCTCAAAATGAAACCGGTTACTGCCAACGAACGGTTTAACCTAGAAGATCGAAATTTGGCGAGCCAAGTGGGATTGGTGTACTGATCATTACCTGAAAGTTTCATCAAGATTGGGTGAAAAAGGGTGTGCTGAGATTTCAGGCAACTCGTAGTTTTTTGGAAGCTTGGCAGGCCCTTTCCATGAAAGTGATTCTCGCCAGTCTCTGCTTAGGGCTACATCAACAGCAAACAAACCATAGAGATAGAACTTGAAACTGCTTTATTGTGTCAAGTTTCAAAGAGCTAGCACAAACCGTGTTTGATTTAGAGTTCCAAATACATGTATCGCTATAGGAGAAAACAGAGTGAAACCTCAAAATGAAACCGGTTACTGCCAACGAACGGTTTAACCTAGAAGAATGAAATTTGGCGAGCTAAGTGGGATTGGGGTACTGATCATTACCTGAAAGTTTCATCAAGATTGGGTAAAAAAAGTGTGTACTGAGATTTCAGGCAACTCGAAGTTTTTTGGAAGCTTGGCAGGCCCTTTCCATGAAAGTGATTCTCACCAGTCTCTGCTTAGGGCTACATCAACAGCAAACAAACCATAGAGATAGAACTTGAAACTGCTTTATTGTGTCAAGTTTCAAAGAGCTAGCACAAACCGTGTTTGATTTAGAGTTCCAAATACATGTATCCCTATAGGAGAAAACAGAGTGAAACCTCAAAATGAAACCGGTTACTGCCAACGAACGGTTTAACCTAGAAGAACGAAGTTTGGTGAGCCAAGTGGGATTGGTGTACTGATCATTACCTGAAAGTTTCATCAAGATTGGGTGAAAAAGTGTGTGCTGAGATTTCAGGCAACTCGTAGTTTTTTGGAAGCTTGGCAGGCCCTTTCCATGAAAGTGATTCTCGCCAGTCTCTGTTTAGGGCTACATCAACAGCAAACAAACCATAGAGATAGAACTTGAAACTGCTTTATTGTGTCAAGTTTCAAAGAGCTAGCACAAACCGTGTTTGATTTAGAGTTCCAAATACATGTATCCCTATAGGAGAAAACAGAGTGAAACCTCAAAATGAAACCGGTTACTGCCAACGAACAGTTTAACCTAGAAGAACGAAATTTGGCGAGCCAAGTGGGATTGGTGTACTGATCATTAACTGAAAGTATCATCAAGATAGGGTGAAAAAGTGTTTGCTGAGATTTCAGGCAACTCGTAGTTTTTTGGAAGCTTGGCAGGCCCTTTCCATGAAAGTGATTCTCGCCAGTCTCTGCTTAGGGCTACATCAACAGCAAACAAACCATAGAGATAGAACTTGAAACTGCTTTATTGTGTCAAGTTTCAAAGAGCTAGCACAAACCGTGTTTGATTTAGAGTTCCAAATACATGTATCCCTATAGGAGAAAACAGAGTGAAACCTCAAAATGAAACCGGTTACTGCCAACGAACGGTTTAACCTAGAAGAATGAAATTTGGCGAGCTAAGTGGGATTGGGGTACTGATCATTACCTGAAAGTTTCATCAAGATTGGGTAAAAAAGTGTGTACTGAGATTTCAGGCAACTCGAAGTTTTTTGGAAGCTTGGCAGGCCCTTTCCATGAAAGTGATTCTCACCAGTCTCTGCTTAGGGCTACATCAACAGCAAACAAACCATAGAGATAGAACTTGAAACTGCTTTATTGTGTCAAGTTTCAAAGAGCTAGCACAAACCGTGTTTGATTTAGAGTTCCAAATACATGTATCCCTATAGGAGAAAACAGAGTGAAACCTCAAAATGAAACCGGTTACTGCCAACGAACGGTTTAACCTAGAAGAACGAAGTTTGGTGAGCCAAGTGGGATTGGTGTACTGATCATTACCTGAAAGTTTCATCAAGATTGGGTGAAAAAGTGTGTGCTGAGATTTCAGGCAACTCGTAGTTTTTTGGAAGCTTGGCAGGCCCTTTCCATGAAAGTGATTCTCGCCAGTCTCTGTTTAGGGCTACATCAACAGCAAACAAACCATAGAGATAGAACTTGAAACTGCTTTATTGTGTCAAGTTTCAAAGAGCTAGCACAAACCGTGTTTGATTTAGAGTTCCAAATACATGTATCCCTATAGGAGAAAACAGAGTGAAACCTCAAAATGAAACCGGTTACTGCCAACGAACGGTTTAACCTAGAAGAACGAAATTTGGCGAGCCAAGTGGGATTGGTGTACTGATCATTACCTGAAAGTTTCATCAAGATTGGGTGAAAAAGGGTGTGCTGAGATTTCAGGCAACTCGTAGTTTTTTGGAAGCTTGGCAGGCCCTTTCCATGAAAGTGATTCTCCCCCGTCTCTGTTTAGGGCTACATCAACAGCAAACAAACCATAGAGATAGAACTTGAAACTGCTTTATTGTGTCAAGTTTGAAAGAGCTAGCACAAACCGTGTTTGATTTAGAGTTCCAAATACATGTATCCCTATAGGAGAAAACAGTGAAACCTCAAAATGAAACCGGTTACTGCCAACGACCGGTTTAACCTAGAAGAACGAAATTTGGCGAGCCAAGTGGGATTGGTGTACTGATCATTACCTGAAAGTTTCATCAAGATTGGGTGAAAAAGTGTGTGCTGAGATTTCAGGCAACTCGTAGTTTTTTGGAAGCTTGGCAGGCCCTTTCCATGAAAGTGATTCTCGCCAGTCTCTGCTTAGGGCTACATCAACAGCAAACAAACCATAGAGATAGAACTTGAAACTGCTTTATTGTGTCAAGTTTCAAAGAGCTAGCACAAACCGTGTTTGATTTAGAGTTCCAAATACATGTATCCTTATAGAAGAAAACACAGTGAAACCTCAAAATGAAACCGGTTACTGCCAATGAACGGTTTAACCTAGAAGAACGAAATTTGGCGAGCCAAGTGGGATTGGTGTACTGATCATTACCTGAAAGTTTCATCAAGATTGGGTGAAAAAGTGTTTGCTGAGATTTCAGGCAAACTCGTAGTTTTTTGGAAGCTTGGCAGGCCCTTTCCATGAAAGTGATTCTCACAAGTCTCTGCTTAGGGCTATATCAACAGCAAACAAACCATAGAGATAGAACTTGAAACTGCTTTATTGTGTCAAGTTTCAAAGAGCTAGCACAAACCGTGTTTGATTTAGAGTTCCAAATACATGTATCCCTATAGGAGAAAACAAAGTGAAATCTCAAAATGAAACCGGTTACTGCCAACGAACGGTTTAACCTAGAAGAACGAAATTTGGCGAGCCAAGTGGGATTGGTGTTCTGATCATTACCTGAAAGTTTCATCAAGATTGGGTGAAAAATTGTGTGCTGAGATTTCTGGCAACTCGTAGTTTTTTGGAAGCTTGGCAGGCCCTTTCCATGAAAGTGATTCTCGCCAGTCTCTGCTTAGGGCTACATCAACAGCAAACAAACCATAGAGATAGAACTTGAAACTGCTTTATTGTGTCAAGTTTCAAAGAGCTAGCACCAACCGTGTTTGATTTAGTGTTCCAAATACATGTATCCCTATAGGAGAAAACAGAGTGAAACCTCAAAATGAAACCGGTTACTGCCAACTAACGGTTTAACCTAGAAGAACGAAATTTGGCGAGCCAAGTGGGATTGGTGTACTGATCATTACCTGACAGTATCATCAAGATTGGGTGAAAAAGTGTTTGCTGAGATTTCAGGCAACTCGTAGTTTTTTGGAAGCTTGGCATGCCCTTTCCATGAAAGTGATTCTCGCCAGTCTCTGCTTAGGGCTACATCAACAGCAAACAAACCATAGAGATAGAACTTGAAACTGCTTTATTGTGTCAAGTTTCAAAAAGCTAGCACAAACCGTGTTTGATTTAGAGTTCCAAATACATGGATCCCTATAGGAGAAAACAGAGTGAAACCTCAAAATGAAACCGGTTACTGCCAACGAACGGTTTAACCTAGAAGAACGAAATTTGGCGAGCCAAGTGGGATTGGTGTATTGATCATTACCTGAAAGTCTCATCAAGATTGGGTGAAAAAGGGTGTGCTGAGATTTCTGGCAACTCGTAATTTTTTGGAAGCTTGGCAGGCCCTTTCCATGAAAGTGATTCTCGCCAGTCTCTGCTTAAGGCTACATCAACAGCAAACAAACCATAGAGATAGAACTTGAAACTGCTTTATTGTGTCAAGTTTCAAAGAGCTAGCACAAACCGTGTTTGATTTAGAGTTCCAAATACATGTATCGCTATAGGAGAAAACAGAGTGAAACCTCAAAATGAAACCGGTTACTGCCAACGAACGGTTTAACCTAGAAGAACGAAGTTTGGCGAGCCAAGTGGGATTGGTGTACTGATCATTACCTGAAAGTTTCATCAAGATTGGGTGAAAAAGTGTGTGCTGAGATTTCAGGCAACTCGTAATTTTTTGGAAGCTTGGCAGGCCCTTTCCATGAAAGTGATTCTCGCCAGTCTCTGCTTAGGGCTACATCAACAGCTAACAAACCATAGAGATAGAACTTGAAACTGCTTTATTGTGTCAAGTTTCAAAGAGCTAGCACAAAGCGTGTTTGATTTAGAGTTCCAAATACATGTATCCCTATAGGAGAAAACAGAGTGAAACCTCAAAATGAAACCGGTTACTGCCAACGAACGGTTTAACCTAGAAGATCGAAATTTGGCGAGCCAAGTGGGATTGGTGTACTGATCATTACCTGAAAGTTTCATCAAGATTGGGTGAAAAAGGGTGTGCTGAGATTTCAGGCAACTCGTAGTTTTTTGGAAGCTTGGCAGGCCCTTTCCATGAAAGTGATTCTCGCCAGTCTCTGCTTAGGGCTACATCAACAGCAAACAAACCATAGAGATAGAACTTGAAACTGCTTTATTGTGTCAAGTTTCAAAGAGCTAGCACAAACCGTGTTTGATTTAGAGTTCCAAATACATGTATCGCTATAGGAGAAAACAGAGTGAAACCTCAAAATGAAACCGGTTACTGCCAACGAACGGTTTAACCTAGAAGAATGAAATTTGGCGAGCTAAGTGGGATTGGGGTACTGATCATTACCTGAAAGTTTCATCAAGATTGGGTAAAAAAGTGTGTACTGAGATTTCAGGCAACTCGAAGTTTTTTGGAAGCTTGGCAGGCCCTTTCCATGAAAGTGATTCTCACCAGTCTCTGCTTAGGGCTACATCAACAGCAAACAAACCATAGAGATAGAACTTGAAACTGCTTTATTGTGTCAAGTTTCAAAGAGCTAGCACAAACCGTGTTTGATTTAGAGTTCCAAATACATGTATCCCTATAGGAGAAAACAGAGTGAAACCTCAAAATGAAACCGGTTACTGCCAACGAACGGTTTAACCTAGAAGAACGAAGTTTGGTGAGCCAAGTGGGATTGGTGTACTGATCATTACCTGAAAGTTTCATCAAGATTGGGTGAAAAAGTGTGTGCTGAGATTTCAGGCAACTCGTAGTTTTTTGGAAGCTTGGCAGGCCCTTTCCATGAAAGTGATTCTCGCCAGTCTCTGTTTAGGGCTACATCAACAGCAAACAAACCATAGAGATAGAACTTGAAACTGCTTTATTGTGTCAAGTTTCAAAGAGCTAGCACAAACCGTGTTTGATTTAGAGTTCCAAATACATGTATCCCTATAGGAGAAAACAGAGTGAAACCTCAAAATGAAACCGGTTACTGCCAACGAACGGTTTAACCTAGAAGAACGAAATTTGGCGAGCCAAGTGGGATTGGTGTACTGATCATTACCTGAAAGTTTCATCAAGATTGGGTGAAAAAGGGTGTGCTGAGATTTCAGGCAACTCGTAGTTTTTTGGAAGCTTGGCAGGCCCTTTCCATGAAAGTGATTCTCCCCAGTCTCTGTTTAGGGCTACATCAACAGCAAACAAACCATAGAGATAGAACTTGAAACTGCTTTATTGTGTCAAGTTTGAAAGAGCTAGCACAAACCGTGTTTGATTTAGAGTTCCAAATACATGTATCCCTATAGGAGAAAACAGTGAAACCTCAAAATGAAACCGGTTACTGCCAACGACCGGTTTAACCTAGAAGAACGAAATTTGGCGAGCCAAGTGGGATTGGTGTACTGATCATTACCTGAAAGTTTCATCAAGATTGGGTGAAAAAGGGTGTGCTGAGATTTCAGGCAACTCGTAGTTTTTTGGAAGCTTGGCAGGCCCTTTCCATGAAAGTGATTCTCGCCAGTCTCTGCTTAAGGCTACATCAACAGCAAACAAACCATAGAGATAGAACTTGAAACTGCTTTATTGTGTCAAGTTTCAAAGAGCTAGCACAAACCGTGTTTGATTTAGAGTTCCAAATACATGTATCCCTATAGGAGAAAACAGAGTGAAACCTCAAAATGAAACCGGTTACTGCCAACGAACGGTTTAACCTAGAAGAATGAAATTTGGCGAGCTAAGTGGGATTGGGGTACTGATCATTACCTGAAAGTTTCATCAAGATTGGGTAAAAAAGTGTGTACTGAGATTTCAGGCAACTCGAAGTTTTTTGGAAGCTTGGCAGGCCCTTTCCATGAAAGTGATTCTCACCAGTCTCTGCTTAGGGCTACATCAACAGCAAACAAACCATAGAGATAGAACTTGAAACTGCTTTATTGTGTCAAGTTTCAAAGAGCTAGCACAAACCGTGTTTGATTTAGAGTTCCAAATACATGTATCCCTATAGGAGAAAACAGAGTGAAACCTCAAAATGAAACCGGTTACTGCCAACGAACAGTTTAACCTAGAAGAACGAAGTTTGGCGAGCCAAGTGGGATTGGTGTACTGATCATTACCTGAAAGTTTCATCAAGATTGGGTGAAAAAGTGTGTGCTGAGATTTCAGGCAACTCGTAGTTTTTTGGAAGCTTGGCAGGCCCTTTCCATGAAAGTGATTCTCGCCAGTCTCTGTTTAGGGCTACATCAACAGCAAACAAACCATAGAGATAGAACTTGAAACTGCTTTATTGTGTCAAGTTTCAAAGAGCTAGCACAAACCGTGTTTGATTTAGAGTTCCAAATACATGTATCCCTATAGGAGAAAACAGAGTGAAACCTCAAAATGAAACCGGTTACTGCCAACGAACGGTTTAACCTAGAAGAACGAAATTTGGCGAGCCAAGTGGGATTGGTGTACTGATCATTACCTGAAAGTTTCATCAGGATTGGGTGAAAAAGGGTGTGCTGAGATTTCAGGCAACTCGTAGTTTTTTGGAAGCTTGGCAGGCCCTTTCCATGAAAGTGATTCTCGCCAGTCTCTGCTTAGGGCTACATCAACAGCAAACAAACCATAGAGATAGAACTTGAAACTGCTTTATTGTGTCAAGTTTCAAAGAGCTAGCACAAACTGTGTTTGATTTTGCGTTCCAAATACATGTATCCCTATAGGAGAAAACAGAGTGAAACCTCAAAATGAAACCGTTTACTGCCAACAAACGGTTTAACCTAGAAGAACGAAATTTGGCGAGCCAAGTCGGATTGGTGTACTGATCATTACCTGAAAGTATCATCAAGATTGGGTGAAAAAGTGTTTGCTGAGATTTCAGGCAACTCGTAGTTTTTTGAAGCTTGGCAGGCCCTTTCCATGAAAGTGATTCTCGCCCAGTCTCTGCTTAGGGATACATCAACAGCAAACAAACCATAGAGATAGAACTTGAAACTGCTTTATTGTGTCAAGTTTCAAAGAGCTAGCACAAACCGTGTTTGATTTAGAGTTCCAAATACATGTATCCCTATAGGAGAAAACAGAGTGAAACCTCAAAATGAAACTGGTTACTGCCAACGAACGGTTTAACCTAGAAGAACGAAATTTGGCGAGCCAAGTGGGATTGGTGTACTGATCATTACCTGAAAGTCTCATCAAGATTGGGTGAAAAAGGGTGTGCTGAGATTTCTGGCAACTCGTAGTTTTTTGGAAGCTTGGCAGGCCCTTACCATGAAAGTGATTCTCGCCAGTCTCTGCTAAGGGCTACATCAACAGCAAACAAACCATAGAGATAGAACTTGAAACTGCTTTATTGTGTCAAGTTTCAAAGAGCTAGCACAAACCGTGTTTGATTTAGAGTTCCAAATACATGTATCCCTATAGGAGAAAACAGAGTGAAACCTCAAAATGAAACCGGTTACTGCCAACGAACGGTTTAACCCAGAAAAACGAAATTTGGCAAGCCAAGTGGGATTGGTGTACTGATCATTACCTGAAAGTTTCATCAAGATTGGGTGAAAAAGGGTGTGCTGAGATTTCAGGCAACTCGTAGTTTTTTGGAAGCTTGGCAGGCCCTTTCCATGAAAGTGATTCTCGCCAGTCTCTGCTTAGGGCTACATCAACAGCAAACAAACCATAGAGATAGAACTTGAAACTGCTTTATTGTGTCAAGTTTCAAAGAGCTAGCACAAACCGTGTTTGATTTAGAGTTCCAAATACATGTATCCCTATAGGAGAAAACAGAGTGAAACCTCAAAATGAAACCGGTTACTGCCAACGAACGGTTTAAACTAGAAGAACGAAATTTGGTGAGCCAAGTGGGATTGGGGTACTGATCATTACCTGAAAGTTTCATCAAGATTGGGTGAAAAAGTGTGTTCTGAGATTTCAGGCAACTCGTAGTTTTTTGGAAGCTTGGCAGGCCCTTTCCATGAAAGTGATTCTCCACAGTCTCTGCTTAGGGCTACATCAACAACAAACAAACCATAGAGATAGAACTTGAAACTGTTTATTGTGTCAAGTTTCAAAGAGCTAGCACAAACCGGGTTTGATTTAGAGTTCCAAATACATGTATCCCTATAGGAGAAAACAGAGTGAAACCTCAAAATGAAACCGGTTACTGCCAACGAACGGTTTAACCTAGAAGAACGAAATTTGGCGAGCCAAGTGGGATTGGTGTACTGATCATTACCTGAAAGTCTCATCAAGATTGGGTGAAAAAGGGTGTGCTGAGATTTCTGGCAACTCGTAGTTTTTTGGAAGCTTGGCAGGCCCTTTCCATGAAAGTGATTCTCGCCAGTCTCTGCTAAGGGCTACATCAACAGCAAACAAACCATAGAGATAGAACTTGAAACTGCTTTATTGTGTCAAGTTTCAAAGAGCTAGCCCAAACCGTGTTTGATTTAGAGTTCCAAATACATGTATCCCTATAGGAGAAAACAGAGTGAAACCTCAAAATGAAACCGGTTACTGCCAACGAACGGTTTAACCTAGAAGAACGAAATTTGGCGAGCCAAGTGGGATTGGTGTACTGATTATTACCTGAAAGTTTCATCAAGATTGGGTGAAAAAGGGTGTGCTGAGATTTCAGGCAACTCGTAGTTTTTTGGAAGCTTGGCAGGCCCTTTCCATGAAAGTGATTCTCGCCAGTCTCTGCTTAGGGCTACATCAACAGCAAACAAACCATAGAGATAGAACTTGAAACTGCTTTATTGTGTCAAGTTTCAAAGAGCTAGCACAAACCGTGTTTGATTTAGAGTTCCAAATACATGTATCCCTATAGGAGAAAACAGAGTGAAACCTCAAAATGAAACCGGTTACTGCCAACGAACGGTTTAACCTAGAAGAACGAAATTTGGCGAGCCAAGTGGGATTGGGGTACTGATCATTACCTGAAAGTTTCATCAAGATTGGGTGAAAAAGTGTGTTCTGAGATTTCAGGCAACTCGTAGTTTTTTGGAAGCTTGGCAGGCCCTTTCCATGAAAGTGATTCTCCACAGTCTCTGCTTAGGGCTACATCAACAGCAAACAAACCATAGAGATAGAACTTGAAACTGTTTATTGTGTCAAGTTTCAAACAGCTAGCACAACCGTGTTTGATTTAGAGTTCCAAATACATGTATCCCTATAGGAGAAAACAGAGTGAAACCTCAAAATGAAACTGGTTACTGCCAACGAACGGTTTAACCTAGAAGAACGAAATTTGGCGAGCCAAGTGGGATTGGTGTACTGATCATTACCTGAAAGTTTCATCAAGATTGGGTGAAAAAGGTGTGCCGAGATTTCAGGTAACTCGTAGTTTTTTGGAAGCTTGCCAGGCCCTTTCCATGAAAGTGATTCTCGCCAGTCTCTGCTTAGGGCTACATCAACAGCAAACAAACTATAGAGATAGAAAAACTGCTTTATTGTGTCAAGTTTCAAAGAGCTAGCACAAACCGTGTTTGATTTAGAGTTCCAAATGCATGTATTCCTATAGGAGAAAACAGAGTGAAACCTCAAAATGAAACCGGTTACTGCCAACGAACGGTTTAACCTAGAAGAACGAAATTTGGCGAGCCAAGTGGGATTGGTGTACTGATCATTACCTGAAAGTTTCATCAAGATTGGGTGAAAAAGGGTGTGCTGAGATTTCAGGCAACTCGTAGTTTTTTGGAAGCTTGGCAGGCCCTTTCGATGAAAGTGATTCTCGCCAGTCTCTGCTTAGGGCTACATCAACAGCAAACAAACCATAGAGATAGTACTTGAAACTGTTTATTGTGTCAAGTTTCAAACAGCTAGCACAAACCGTGTTTGATTTAGAGTTCCAAATACATGTATCCCTATAGGAGAAAACAGAGTGAAACCTCAAAATGAAACTGGTTACTGCCAACGAACGGTTTAACCTAGAAGAACGAAATTTGGCGAGCCAAGTGGGATTGGTGTACTGATCATTACCTGAAAGTTTCATCAAGATTGGGTGAAAAAGCGTGTGTCGAGATTTCAGGTAACTCGTAGTTTTTTGGAAGCTTACCAGACCCTTTCCATGAAAGTGATTCTCGCCAGTATCTGCTTAGGGCTACATCAACAGCAAAGAAACTATAGAGATAGAACTTGAAACTGCTTTATTGTGTCAAGTTTCAAAGAGCTAGCACAAACCGTGTTTGATTTAGAGTTCCAAATGCATGTATCCCTATAGGAGAAAACAGAGTGAAACCTCAAAATGAAACCGGTTACTGCCAACGAACGGTTTAATCTAGAAGAACGAAATTTGGCGAGCCAAGTGGGATTGGTGTACTGATCATTTACCTGAAAGTCTCATCAAGATTGGGTGAAAAAGGGCGTGCTGAGATTTCTGGCAACTCGTAGTTTTTGGAAGGTTGGCAGGCCCTTTCCATGAAAGTGATTCTCGCCAGTCTCTGCTAAGGGCTACATCAACAGCAAACAAACCATAGAGATAGAACTTGAAACTGCTTTATTGTGTCAAGTTTCAAAGAGCTAGCACAAACCGTGTTTGATTTAGAGTTCCAAATACATGTATCCCTATAGGAGAAAACAGAGTGAAACCTCAAAATGAAACCGGTTACTGCCAACGAACGGTTTAACCTAGAAAAACGAAATTTGGCGAGCCAAGTTGGATTGGTGTACTGATCATTACCTGAAAGTTTCATCAAGATTGGGTGAAAAAGGGTGTGCTGAGATTTCAGGCAACTCGTAGTATTTTGGAAGCTTGGCAGGCCCTTTCCATGAAAGTGATTCTCGCCAGTCTCTGCTTAGGGCTACATCAACAGCAAACAAACCATAGAGATAGAACTTGAAACTGCTTTATTGTGTCAAGTTTCAAAGAGCTAGCAAAAACCGTGTTTGATTTAGAGTTCCAAATACATGTATCCCTATAGGAGAAAAACAGAGTGAAACCTCAAAATGAAACCGGTTACTGCCAACAAACGGTTTAAACTAGAAGAACGAAATTTGGCGAGCCAAGTGGGATTGGGGTACTGATCATTACCTGAAAGTTTCATCAAGATTGGGTGAAAAAGTGTGTGCTGAGATTTCAGGCAACTCGTAGTTTTTTGGAAGCTTGGCAGGCCCTTTCGATGAAAGTGATTCTCGCCAGTCTCTGCTTAGGGCTACATCAACAGCAAACAAACCATAGAGATAGTACTTGAAACTGTTTATTGTGTCAAGTTTCAAACAGCTAGCACAAACCGTGTTTGATTTAGAGTTCCAAATACATGTATCCCTATAGGAGAAAACAGAGTGAAACCTCAAAATGAAACTGGTTACTGCCAACGAACGGTTTAACCTAGAAGAACGAAATTTGGCGAGCCAAGTGGGATTGGTGTACTGATCATTACCTGAAAGTTTCATCAAGATTGGGTGAAAAAGCGTGTGTCGAGATTTCAGGTAACTCGTAGTTTTTTGGAAGCTTACCAGACCCTTTCCATGAAAGTGATTCTCGCCAGTATCTGCTTAGGGCTACATCAACAGCAAAGAAACTATAGAGATAGAACTTGAAACTGCTTTATTGTGTCAAGTTTCAAAGAGCTAGCACAAACCGTGTTTGATTTAGAGTTCCAAATGCATGTATCCCTATAGGAGAAAACAGAGTGAAACCTCAAAATGAAACCGGTTACTGCCAACGAACGGTTTAATCTAGAAGAACGAAATTTGGCGAGCCAAGTGGGATTGGTGTACTGATCATTACCTGAAAGTCTCATCAAGATTGGGTGAAAAAGGGCGTGCTGAGATTTCTGGCAACTCGTAGTTTTTTGGAAGGTTGGCAGGCCCTTTCCATGAAAGTGATTCTCGCCAGTCTCTGCTAAGGGCTACATCAACAGCAAACAAACCATAGAGATAGAACTTGAAACTGCTTTATTGTGTCAAGTTTCAAAGAGCTAGCACAAACCGTGTTTGATTTAGAGTTCCAAATACATGTATCCCTATAGGAGAAAACAGAGTGAAACCTCAAAATGAAACCGGTTACTGCCAACGAACGGTTTAACCTAGAAAAACGAAATTTGGCGAGCCAAGTTGGATTGGTGTACTGATCATTACCTGAAAGTTTCATCAAGATTGGGTGAAAAAGGGTGTGCTGAGATTTCAGGCAACTCGTAGTTTTTTGGAAGCTTGGCAGGCCCTTTCCATGAAAGTGATTCTCGCCAGTCTCTGCTTAGGGCTACATCAACAGCAAACAAACCATAGAGATAGAACTTGAAACTGCTTTATTGTGTCAAGTTTCAAAGAGCTAGCACAAACCGTGTTTGATTTAGAGTTCCAAATACATGTATCCCTATAGGAGAAAACAGAGTGAAACCTCAAAATGAAACCGGTTACTGCCAACAAACGGTTTAAACTAGAAGAACGAAATTTGGCGAGCCAAGTGGGATTGGGGTACTGATCATTACCTGAAAGTTTCATCAAGATTGGGTGAAAAAGTGTGTGCTGAGATTTCAGGCAACTCGTAGTTTTTTGGAAGCTTGGCAGGCCCTTTCCATGTAAGTGATTCTCCACAGTCTCTTCTTAGGGCTACATCAACAGCAAACAAACCATAGAGATAGAACTTGAAACTGTTTATTGTGTCAAGTTTCAAAGAGCTAGCACAAACCGGGTTTGATTTAGAGTTCCAAATACATGTATCCCTATAGGAGAAAACAGACTGAAACCTCAAAATGAAACCGGTTACTGCCAACGAACGGTTTAACCTAGAAGAATGAAATTTGGCGAGCCAAGTGGGATTGGTGTACTGATCATTACCTGAAAGTCTCATCAAGATTGGGTGAAAAAGGGTGTGCTGAGATTTCTGGCAACTCGTAGTTTTTTGGAAGCTTGGCAGGCCCTTTCCATGAAAGTGATTCTCGCCAGTCTCTGCTAAGGGCTACATCAACAGCAAACAAACCATAGAGATAGAACATGAAACTGCTTTATTGTGTCAAGTTTCAAAGAGCTAGCCCAAACCGTGTTTGATTTAGAGTTCCAAATACATGTATCCCTATAGGAGAAAACAGAGTGAAACCTCAAAATGAAACCGGTTACTGCCAACGAACGGTTTAACCTAGAAGAACGAAATTTGGCGAGCCAAGTGGGATTGGTGTACTGATCATTACCTGAAAGTTTCATCAAGATTGGGTGAAAAAGGGTGTGCTGAGATTTCAGGCAACTCGTAGTTTTTTGGAAGCTTGGCAGGCCCTTTCCATGAAAGTGATTCTCGCCAGTCTCTGCTTAGGGCTACATCAACAGCAAACAAACCATAGAGATAGAACTTGAAACTGCTTTATTGTGTCAAGTTTCAAAGAGCTAGCACAAACCGTGTTTGATTTAGAGTTCCAAATACATGTATCCCTATAGGAGAAAACAGAGTGAAACCTCAAAATGAAACCGGTTACTGCCAACGAACGGTTTAACCTAGAAGAACGAAATTTGGCGAGCCAAGTGGGATTGGGGTACTGATCATTACCTGAAACTTTCATCAAGATTGGGTGAAAAAGTGTGTTCTGAGATTTCAGGCAACTCGTAGTTTTTTGGAAGCTTGGCAGGCCCTTTCCATGAAAGTGATTCTCCACAGTCTCTGCTTAGGGCTACATCAACAGCAAACAAACCATAGAGATAGAACTTGAAACTGTTTATTGTGTCAAGTTTCAAACAGCTAGCACAAACCGTGTTTGATTTAGAGTTCCAAATACATGTATCCCTATAGGAGAAAACAGAGTGAAACCTCAAAATGAAACTGGTTACTGCCAACGAACGGTTTAACCTAGAAGAACGAAATTTGGCGAGCCAAGTGGGATTGGTGTACTGATCATTACCTGAAAGTTTCATCAAGATTGGGTGAAAAAGCGTGTGCCGAGATTTCAGGTAACTCGTAGTTTTTTGGAAGCTTGCCAGGCCCTTTCCATGAAAGTGATTCTCGCCAGTCTCTGCTTAGGGCTACATCAACAGCAAACAAACTATAGAGATAGAACTTGAAACTGCTTTATTGTGTCAAGTTTCAAAGAGCTAGCACAAACCGTGTTTGATTTAGAGTTCCAAATGCATGTATCCCTATAGGAGAAAACAGAGTGAAACCTCAAAATGAAACCGGTTACTGCCAACGAACGGTTTAACCTAGAAGAACGAAATTTGGCGAGCCAAGTGGGATTGGTGTACTGATCATTACCTGAAAGTTTCATCAAGATTGGGTGAAAAAGGGTGTGCTGAGATTTCAGGCAACTCGTAGTTTTTTGGAAGCTTGGCAGGCCCTTTCGATGAAAGTGATTCTCGCCAGTCTCTGCTTAGGGCTACATCAACAGCAAACAAACCATAGAGATAGAACTTGAAACTGTTTATTGTGTCAAGTTTCAAACAGCTAGCACAAACCGTGTTTGATTTAGAGTTCCAAATACATGTATCCCTATAGGAGAAAACAGAGTGAAACCTCAAAATGAAACTGGTTACTGCCAACGAACGGTTTAACCTAGAAGAACGAAATTTGGCGAGCCAAGTGGGATTGGTGTACTGATCATTATCTGAAAGTTTCATCAAGATTGGGTGAAAAAGCGTGTGCCGAGATTTCAGGTAACTCGTAGTTTTTTGGAAGCTTGCCAGACCCTTTCCATGAAAGTGATTCTCGCCAGTATCTGCTTAGGGCTACATCAACAGCAAACAAACTATAGAGATAGAACTTGAAACTGCTTTATTGTGTCAAGTTTCAAAGAGCTAGCACAAACCGTGTTTGATTTAGAGTTCCAAATGCATGTATCCCTATAGGAGAAAACAGAGTGAAACCTCAAAATGAAACCGGTTACTGCCAACGAACGGTTTAACCTAGAAGAACGAAATTTGGCGAGCCAAGTGGGATTGGTGTACTGATCATTACCTGAAAGTTTCATCAAGATTGGGTGAAAAAGGGTGTGCTGAGATTTCAGGCAACTCGTAGTTTTTTGGAAGCTTGGCAGGCCCTTTCCATGAAAGTGATTCTCTCCAGTCTCTGCTTAGGGCTACATCAACAGCAAACAAACCATAGAGACATAGAGATAGAACTTGAAACTGCTTTATTGTGTCAAGTTTCAAAGAGCTAGCACAACCCGTGTTTGATTTAGAGTTCCAAATACATGTATCCCTATAGGAGAAAACAGAGTGAAACCTCAAAATGAAACCGGTTACTGCGAACGAACGGTTTAACCTAGAAGATCGAAATTTGGCGAGCCAAGTGGGATTGGTGTACTGATCATTACCTGAAAGTTTCATCAAGATTGGGTGAAAAAGGGTGTGCTGAGATTTCAGGCAACTCGTAGTTTTTTGGAAGCTTGGCAGGCCCTTTCCATGAAAGTGATTCTCGCCAGTTTCTGCTTAGGGCTACATCAACAGCAAACAAACCATAGAGATAGAACTTGAAACTGCTTTATTGTGTCAAGTTTCAAAGAGCTAGCACAAACCGTGTTTGATTTAGAGTTCCAAATACATGTATCCCTATAGGAGAAAACAGAGTGAAACCTCAAAATGAAACCGGTTACTGCCAACGAACGGTTTAACCTAGAAGAATGAAATTTGGCGAGCTAAGTGGGATTGGGGTACTGATCATTACCTGAAAGTTTCATCAAGATTGGGTGAAAAAGCGTGTGCCGAGATTTCAGTTAACTCGTAGTTTTTTGGAAGCTTGCCAGGCCCTTTCCATGAAAGTGATTCTCGCCAGTCTCTGCTTAGGGCTACATCAACAGCAAACAAACTATAGAGATAGAACTTGAAACTGCTTTATTGTGTCAAGTTTCAAAGAGCTAGCACAAACCGTGTTTGATTTAGAGTTCCAAATGCATGTATCCCTATAGGAGAAAACAGAGTGAAACCTCAAAATGAAACCCGTTACTGCCAACGAACGGTTTAACCTAGAAGAACGAAATTTGGCGAGCCAAGTGGGATTGGTGTACTGATCATTACCTGAAAGTTTCATCAAGATTGGGTGAAAAAGGGTGTGCTGAGATTTCAGGCAACTCGTAGTTTTTTGGAAGCTTGGCAGGCCCTTTCGATGAAAGTGATTCTCGCCAGTCTCTGCTTAGGGCTACATCAACAGCAAACAAACCATAGAGATAGAACTTGAAACTGCTTTATTGTGTCAAGTTTCAAAGAGCTAGCACAACCCGTGTTTGATTTAGAGTTCCAAATACCTGTATCCCTATAGGAGAAAACAGAGTGAAACCTCAAAATGAAACCGGTTACTGCCAACGAACGGTTTAACCTAGAAGAACGAAATTTGGCAAGCCAAGTGGGATTGGTGTACTGATCATTACCTGAAAGTTTCATCAAGATTGGGTGAAAAAGGGTGTGCTGAGATTTCAGGCAACTCGTAGTTTTTTGGAAGCTTGGCAGGCCCTTTCCATGAAAGTGATTCTCGCCAGTCTCTGCTTAGGGCTACATCAACAGCAAACAAACCATAGAGATAGAACTTGAAACTGCTTTATTGTGTCAAGTTTCAAAGAGGTAGCACAAACCCTGTTTGATTTAGAGTTCCAAATACATGTATCCTATAGGAGAAAACAGAGTGAAACCTCAAAATGAAACCGGTTACTGCCAACGAACGGTTTAATCTAGAAAAACGAAATTTGTCGAGCCAAGTGGGATTGGTGTACTGATCATTACCTGAAAGTTTCATCAAGATTGGGTGAATAAGGGTGTGCTGAGATTTCAGGCAACTCGTAGTTTTTTGGGAGCTTGGCAGGCCCTTTCCATGAAAGTGATTCTCGCCAGTCTCTGCTTAGGGCTACATCAACAGCAAACAAACCATAGAGACATAGAGATAGAACTTGAAACTGCTTTATTGTGTCAAGTTTCAAAGAGCTAGCACAAACGGTGTTTGATTTAGAGTTCCAAATACATGTATCCCTATAGGAGAAAACAGAGTGAAACCTCAAAATGAAACCGTTTAGTGCCAACAAACGGTTTAACCTAGAAGAACGAAATTTGGCGAGCCAAGTGGGATTGGTGTACTGATCATTACCTGAAAGTTTCATCAAGATTGGGTGAAAAAGGGTGTGCTGAGATTTCAGGCAACTCGTAGTTTTTTGGAAGCTTGGCAGGCCCTTTCCATGAAAGTGATTCTCGCCAGTCTCTGCTTAGGGCTACATCAACAGCAAACAAACCATAGAGACATAGAGATAGAACTTGAAACTGCTTTATTGTGTCAAGTTTCAAAGAGCTAGCACAACCCGTGTTTGATTTAGAGTTCCAAATACATGTATCCCTATAGGAGAAAACAGAGTGAAACCTCAAAATGAAACCGGTTACTGCGAACGAACGGTTTAACCTAGAAGATCGAAATTTGGCGAGCCAAGTGGGATTGGTGTACTGATCATTACCTGAAAGTTTCATCAAGATTGGGTGAAAAAGGGTGTGCTGAGATTTCAGGCAACTCGTAGTTTTTTGGAAGCTTGGCAGGCCCTTTCCATGAAAGTGATTCTCGCCAGTTTCTGCTTAGGGCTACATCAACAGCAAACAAACCATAGAGATAGAACTTGAAACTGCTTTATTGTGTCAAGTTTCAAAGAGCTAGCACAAACCGTGTTTGATTTAGAGTTCCAAATACATGTATCCCTATAGGAGAAAACAGAGTGAAACCTCAAAATGAAACCGGTTACTGCCAACGAACGGTTTAACCTAGAAGAATGAAATTTGGCGAGCTAAGTGGGATTGGGGTACTGATCATTACCTGAAAGTTTCATCAAGATTGGGTGAAAAAGCGTGTGCCGAGATTTCAGTTAACTCGTAGTTTTTTGGAAGCTTGCCAGGCCCTTTCCATGAAAGTGATTCTCGCCAGTCTCTGCTTAGGGCTACATCAACAGCAAACAAACTATAGAGATAGAACTTGAAACTGCTTTATTGTGTCAAGTTTCAAAGAGCTAGCACAAACCGTGTTTGATTTAGAGTTCCAAATGCATGTATCCCTATAGGAGAAAACAGAGTGAAACCTCAAAATGAAACCGGTTACTGCCAACGAACGGTTTAACCTAGAAGAACGAAATTTGGCGAGCCAAGTGGGATTGGTGTACTGATCATTACCTGAAAGTTTCATCAAGATTGGGTGAAAAAGGGTGTGCTGAGATTTCAGGCAACTCGTAGTTTTTTGGAAGCTTGGCAGGCCCTTTCGATGAAAGTGATTCTCGCCAGTCTCTGCTTAGGGCTACATCAACAGCAAACAAACCATAGAGATAGAACTTGAAACTGCTTTATTGTGTCAAGTTTCAAAGAGCTAGCACAACCCGTGTTTGATTTAGAGTTCCAAATACCTGTATCCCTATAGGAGAAAACAGAGTGAAACCTCAAAATGAAACCGGTTACTGCCAACGAACGGTTTAACCTAGAAGAACGAAATTTGGCAAGCCAAGTGGGATTGGTGTACTGATCATTACCTGAAAGTTTCATCAAGATTGGGTGAAAAAGGGTGTGCTGAGATTTCAGGCAACTCGTAGTTTTTTGGAAGCTTGGCAGGCCCTTTCCATGAAAGTGATTCTCGCCAGTCTCTGCTTAGGGCTACATCAACAGCAAACAAACCATAGAGATAGAACTTGAAACTGCTTTATTGTGTCAAGTTTCAAAGAGGTAGCACAAACCCTGTTTGATTTAGAGTTCCAAATACATGTATCCTATAGGAGAAAACAGAGTGAAACCTCAAAATGAAACCGGTTACTGCCAACGAACGGTTTAATCTAGAAAAACGAAATTTGTCGAGCCAAGTGGGATTGGTGTACTGATCATTACCTGAAAGTTTCATCAAGATTGGGTGAATAAGGGTGTGCTGAGATTTCAGGCAACTCGTAGTTTTTTGGGAGCTTGGCAGGCCCTTTCCATGAAAGTGATTCTCGCCAGTCTCTGCTTAGGGCTACATCAACAGCAAACAAACCATAGAGACATAGAGATAGAACTTGAAACTGCTTTATTGTGTCAAGTTTCAAAGAGCTAGCACAAACGGTGTTTGATTTAGAGTTCCAAATACATGTATCCCTATAGGAGAAAACAGAGTGAAACCTCAAAATGAAACCGTTTAGTGCCAACAAACGGTTTAACCTAGAAGAACGAAATTTGGCGAGCCAAGTGGGATTGGTGTACTGATCATTACCTGAAAGTTTCATCAAGATTGGGTGAAAAAGTGTGTTCTGAGATTTCAGGCAACTCGTAGTTTTTTGGAAGCTTGGCAGGCCCTTTCCATGAAAGTGATTTTCGCCAGTCTCTGCTTAGGGCTACATCAACAGCAAACAAACCATAGAGATAGAACTTGAAACTGCTTTATTGTGTCAAGTTTCAAAGAGCTAGCAGAAACCGTGTTTGATTTTGAGTTCCAAATACATGTATCCCTATAGGAGAAAACAGAGTGAAACCTCAAAATGAAACCGTTTACTGCCAACAAACGGTTTAACCTAGAAGAACGAAATTTGGCGAGCCAAGTTGGATTGGTGTACTGATCATTACCTGAAAGTATCATCAAGATTGGGTGAAAAAGTGTTTGCTGAGATTTCAGGCAACTCGTAGTTTTTTTGAAGCTTGGCAGGCCCTTTCCATGAAAGTGATTCTCGCCAGTCTCTGCTTAGGGATACATCAACAGCAAACAAACCATAAAGATAGAACTTGAAACTGCATTATTGTGTCACGTTTCAAAGAGCTAGCACAAACCGTGTTTGATTTAGAGTTCCAAATACATGTATCCCTATAGGAGAAAACAGAGTGAAACCTCAAAATGAAACCGGTTACTGCCAACGAACGGTTTAACCTAGAAGAACGAAATTTGGCGAGCCAAGTGGGATTGGTGTACTGATCATGAACTGAAAGTTTCATCAAGATTGGGTGAAAAAGTGTGTGCTGAGATTTCAGGCAACTCGTAGTTTTTTGGAAGCTTGGCAGGCCCTTTCCATGAAAGTGATTCTCGCCAGTCTCTGCTTAGGTCTACATCAACAGCAAACAATCCATAGAGATAGAACTTGAAACTGCTTTATTGTGTCAAGTTTCAAAGAGCTAGCACAAACCGTGTTTGATTTAGAGTTCCAAATACATGTATCCCTATAGGAGAAAACACAGTGAAACCTCAAAATGAAACCAGTTACTCCAAATGAACGGTTTAACCTAGAAGAACGAAATTTGGCGAGCCAAGTGGGATTGGTGTACTGATCATTACCTGAAAGTTTCATCAAGATTGGGTGAAAAAGTGTGTGCTGAGATTTCAGGCAACTCGTAGTTTTTTGGAAGCTTGGCAGGCCCTTTCCATGAAAGTGATTCTCGCCAGTCTCTGCTTAGGGCTACATCAACAGCAAACAAACCATAGAGATAGAACTTGAAACTGCTTTATTGTGTCAAGTTTCAAAGAGCTAGCACCAACCGTGTTTGATTTAGAGTTCCAAATACATGTATCCCTATAGGAGAAAACAGAGTGAAACCTCAAAATGAAACCGGTTACTGCCAACGAACGGTTTAACCTAGAAGAACGAAATTTGGCGAGCCAAGTGGGATTGGTGTACTGATCATTACCTGAAAGTTTCATCAAGATTGGGTGAAAAAGGGTGTGCTGAGATTTCAGGCAACTCGTAGTTTTTTGGAAGCTTGGCAGGCCCTTTCGATGAAAGTGATTCTCGCCAGTCTCTGCTTAGGGCTACATCAACAGCAAACAAACCATAGAGATAGAACTTGAAACTGTTTATTGTGTCAAGTTTCAAACAGCTAGCACAAACCGTGTTTGATTTAGAGTTCCAAATACATGTATCCCTATAGGAGAAAACAGAGTGAAACCTCAAAATGAAACTGGTTACTGCCAACGAACGGTTTAACCTAGAAGAACGAAATTTGGCGAGCCAAGTGGGATTGGTGTACTGATCATTATCTGAAAGTTTCATCAAGATTGGGTGAAAAAGCGTGTGCCGAGATTTCAGGTAACTCGTAGTTTTTTGGAAGCTTGCCAGACCCTTTCCATGAAAGTGATTCTCGCCAGTATCTGCTTAGGGCTACATCAACAGCAAACAAACTATAGAGATAGAACTTGAAACTGCTTTATTGTGTCAAGTTTCAAAGAGCTAGCACAAACCGTGTTTGATTTAGAGTTCCAAATGCATGTATCCCTATAGGAGAAAACAGAGTGAAACCTCAAAATGAAACCGGTTACTGCCAACGAACGGTTTAACCTAGAAGAACGAAATTTGGCGAGCCAAGTGGGATTGGTGTACTGATCATTACCTGAAAGTTTCATCAAGATTGGGTGAAAAAGGGTGTGCTGAGATTTCAGGCAACTCGTAGTTTTTTGGAAGCTTGGCAGGCCCTTTCCATGAAAGTGATTCTCGCCAGTCTCTGCTTAGGGCTACATCAACAGCAAACAAACCATAGAGACATAGAGATAGAACTTGAAACTGCTTTATTGTGTCAAGTTTCAAAGAGCTAGCACAACCCGTGTTTGATTTAGAGTTCCAAATACATGTATCCCTATAGGAGAAAACAGAGTGAAACCTCAAAATGAAACCGGTTACTGCCAACGAAAGGTTTAACCTAGAAGATCGAAATTTGGCGAGCCAAGTGGGATTGGTGTACTGATCATTACCTGAAAGTTTCATCAAGATTGGGTGAAAAAGGGTGTGCTGAGATTTCAGGCAACTCGTAGTTTTTTGGAAGCTTGGCAGGCCCTTTCCATGAAAGTGATTCTCGCCAGTTTCTGCTTAGGGCTACATCAACAGCAAACAAACCATAGAGATAGAACTTGAAATTGCTTTATTGTGTCAAGTTTCAAAGAGCTAGCACAAACCGTGTTTGATTTAGAGTTCCAAATACATGTATCCCTATAGGAGAAAACAGAGTGAAACCTCAAAATGAAACCGGTTACTGCCAACGAACGGTTTAACCTAGAAGAATGAAATTTGGCGAGCTAAGTGTGATTGGGGTACTGATCATTACCTGAAAGTTTCATCAAGATTGGGTGAAAAAGCGTGTGCCGAGATTTCAGGTAACTCGTAGTTTTTTGGAAGCTTGCCAGGCCCTTTCCATGAAAGTGATTCTCGCCAGTCTCTGCTTAGGGCTACATCAACAGCAAACAAACTATAGAGATAGAACTTGAAACTGCTTTATTGTGTCAAGTTTCAAAGAGCTAGCACAAACCGTGTTTGATTTAGAGTTCCAAATGCATGTATCCCTATAGGAGAAAACAGAGTGAAACCTCAAAATGAAACCGGTTACTGCCAACGAACGGTTTAACCTAGAAGAACGAAATTTGGCGAGCCAAGTGGGATTGGTGTACTGATCATTACCTGAAAGTTTCATCAAGATTGGGTGAAAAAGGGTGTGCTGAGATTTCAGGCAACTCGTAGTTTTTTGGAAGCTTGGCAGGCCCTTTCGATGAAAGTGATTCTCGCCAGTCTCTGCTTAGGGCTACATCAACAGCAAACAAACCATAGAGATAGAACTTGAAAACTGCTTTATTGTGTCAAGTTTCAAAGAGCTAGCACAACCCGTGTTTGATTTAGAGTTCCAAATACCTGTATCCCTATAGGAGAAAACAGAGTGAAACCTCAAAATGAAACCGGTTACTGCCAACGAACGGTTTAACCTAGAAGAACGAAATTTGGCAAGCCAAGTGGGATTGGTGTACTGATCATTACCTGAAAGTTTCATCAAGATTGGGTGAAAAAGGGTGTGCTGAGATTTCAGGCAACTCGTAGTTTTTTGGAAGCTTGGCAGGCCCTTTCCATGAAAGTGATTCTCGCCAGTCTCTGCTTAGGGCTACATCAACAGCAAACAAACCATAGAGATAGAACTTGAAACTGCTTTATTGTGTCAAGTTTCAAAGAGGTAGCACAAACCCTGTTTGATTTAGAGTTCCAAATACATGTATCCTATAGGAGAAAACAGAGTGAAACCTCAAAATGAAACCGGTTACTGCCAACGAACGGTTTAATCTAGAAAAACGAAATTTGTCGAGCCAAGTGGGATTGGTGTACTGATCATTACCTGAAAGTTTCATCAAGATTGGGTGAAAAAGGGTGTGCTGAGATTTCAGGCAACTCGTAGTTTTTTGGGAGCTTGGCAGGCCCTTTCCATGAAAGTGATTCTCGCCAGTCTCTGCTTAGGGCTACATCAACAGCAAACAAACCATAGAGACATAGAGATAGAACTTGAAACTGCTTTATTGTGTCAAGTTTCAAAGAGCTAGCACAAACGGTGTTTGATTTAGAGTTCCAAATACATGTATCCCTATAGGAGAAAACAGAGTGAAACCTCAAAATGAAACCGTTTAGTGCCAACAAACGGTTTAACCTAGAAGAACGAAATTTGGCGAGCCAAGTGGGATTGGTGTACTGATCATTACCTGAAAGTTTCATCAAGATTGGGTGAAAAAGTGTGTTCTGAGATTTCAGGCAACTCGTAGTTTTTTGGAAGCTTGGCGAGAGCACTTT
>NW_027523777.1:0-41140 GCF_052094955.1 Ictidomys tridecemlineatus | reverse complement strand
CAACTAGGACCTGGAAAAGTGCATATTCAAGATGGAATGAAGGGCTTTGACAAGTATTAAGTGCTCCATTCCCAGAGCTGCCCAAGCAAACACTAAGAGAAAATAATGATAATTTGTAGATTAAATAGAATTCTTACCAAGTTTCCTGCACATATTGAGTTCATCTTCCCATTAGATTGTAAGTTGGTTGAAGGACAGTGTCGGAGACCAGCTCCAACAGGGGGTCTCAGGAGATGAACGGATGGTGAGGAGTCGGCGAAAGAGAGGGTGGAGAAACAACACAGACACCAAACTGAAGGTGTTGATCCCAATATTACTTGTGACGTTGATCATATATACTTTTCATTTTGGCAGGCTTACAGTACTTTGTGGTTCCAAAACAGGAATCATAAACAAAACAAAATATCACGTAGCTACAATTAGAATAGAAGAATGTATCTTGGCTTATGCATAAGCAAGCACTTGTACTTTCAGTTCGAATTTTGCTTTGAGCTGTTTCTGCTTAGTTAACTTTTAATAATAGTTACAAATGTCCCAAACTATTGGCCTATACCTTGACTATTCTTTCTTGACTTACTGACTGGAACCGGTGCCATGGTTACGGCAAGTAGTTGATTTGTTATTACTTGTAATCAAAGAAAAGTAAGAGCACAAACCATTGTGCACAGGAACAAGAACAAGTTGTTCTTGTTCTTGCCCAGTACTAAGCACTAATCTATCTTCTTAACATTAATTTTCCTTTTCTAGATTTTAATTTAATTTCTCAAAATCTGTCTTGACAGGAATACATGGAGTTTTTCTTTAGACATTAACAATTTACACTCCACAGCTGAATCATTGCATTTAGAGCAAACAGATC
Source organism: Ictidomys tridecemlineatus (assembly GCF_052094955.1). Classification (NCBI taxonomy): domain Eukaryota; kingdom Metazoa; phylum Chordata; class Mammalia; order Rodentia; family Sciuridae; genus Ictidomys; species Ictidomys tridecemlineatus. Next base: position 40,281 of record NW_027523777.1, on the reverse strand, counting down.
TATGCTTTAGAAGTAGTTGCATTAATTGGGAAAGTCATGATTTTTCCTTTATACTTAATAGTCATATGAGAAATCAAAACTATACTTATTAAAGGAATACAAAAACAAATCAGCCCATTCCCAGAAACATACTGCGCTCCTCCAGAGGATGGACACCTTGCGCCATCTACCTCAGTAGGGCATTGCCATTGCCTGAGTCAGGGGAGGGTCACAGCAGGACAAGGATCAGATCTTATCTTCTTTGGGTTTCTTAGTAGATCTGGCTTTGGAGTAAATTAGACCCTGTATTGGAACAAAATTGGTTTGAATTGAAACTAACCACTACCAAGAAAAGAAATTTGAAAATCCTAAATGGAAAAGAGAATTTTTTATTTTGAAGAATTTTATAACTAGAATTCTCTGACATATCGTAAGAGGTAATAATTTGTCTTCCCTCTCCCCTTTATGCTGAAAGAAGCACAGGTGAAATAAAAAGAACTGAAAGAGCTGGCACAGTGGTGCACGCCTGTAACCCAGCAGCTCAGGAGGCTGAGGCAGGAGGATAGTGAGTTCAAAGACAGCCTCAGCAAAAACAAGGCACCAAGAAACTCAGTGCGACCCTATCTCTAAATTAAATATAAAATAGGGCTGGGGATGTGGCTCAGTGGTCAAGCCCCTGAGTTCAATCTTTGGTAACTGCCCCCCTACAGCCCGGCCCCAAAAAAACAGAACTGAAAGAGATATTAAATGCTGAATTGAGTGCTGAATCTTCAAGACAGGAAGGAGGCTTTATCCTGGTGAATTTGTTAAGATTTTAAACTTACCAGTTAGGGGTAAGGGCATCCCTGCATGTTAGGTGAAAGAGCCCAGCCTCCCCCAAAGTGTGTCCTTGGACCAGCATCACTGGGAACACTTGGAACTCACTGACTGAGGCCACCTGTTCTGCACAATGACCTCTGAACTTTCCCTCGGCTCCAAGCACCCACACAACATGGAAGGATATGAGGACAACTCTAGGCCAGGCCAGATAGCTCATAGATTTCACAGTAATAAATTCACATTGCCACAAGCACCTGAAATCAATCAGATATTTTTCTGAATAAATTGACCTTGTACTGTGTGTGTGAGTATGTTTGTGTGTGCTTTAAGCAATTTACTGGGCAACATGAAAATTGGATTTAAAATTTTTAATCATTGCTTGTGCTATTGAGATCAAATAGTAATCATTGTTTCCCTGATGTGCATACGGGTTTTCATGATCACACCATTCTTCCTCGTTTTGGTCATGCCCATTTTTTTTTTTCATTTGAGGAAACGAATCCCTAAGGTTAGTCAGCAAAACATTTGTTTCTTTTTATTTATTTATTTATTTATTTTTTATTGGTTGTTCAAAACATTACAGAGCTCAAGACATATCATCTTTCATACATTCGACTCAATTGGGTTTTGAACTCCCCAAATACATAATACAGACTCACTTCTGTTACATACTCACATTTTTACATAATGGCATATTAGTGACTGTTGTATTCTGCTACCTTTCCTATCCCCTACTATCCCCCCTCCCCTCCCCTCCCCTCCCAACATCCCTCTCTACCTCCTCTGCTGTTGTTCAATTCTCTCCCCTTTTTTCCCCCCACTCCCTTGCCCCTCATAACCTCTTATTATTTTGTGTATCACTGAAGGTCTCCTACCATTTCCATATGTTTTCCCTTCTCTCTTCCTTTCTCTCCCCCCATTCGTCTTAGTTTACTGTTAGTCTTTTCCTCATGCTCTTCCTTCCTGTTCTATTCTTAGTGGCTCTCTTTATATCAAAGAAGACATTTGACATTTGTTTTTTAGGGCTTGGCTAGCTTCACTTAGCATAATCTGCTCTAATGCCATCCATTTCCCTGCAAATTCTATGATTTTGTCGTTTCTTAGTGCTGCATAATACTCCATTGTGTATAGCTGCCACAATTTTTTTATCCACTCATCTATTGAAGGGCATCTAGGTTGGTTCCACAGTCTAGCTATTGTGAATTGTGCTGCTATAATCATTGATGTGGCCGTATCCGTATAGTGTGCTCTTTTAAGGTCCTCAGGGAATAGTCCAAGAAGGGCAATAGCTGGGTCAAATGGTGGATCCATTCCCAGCTTTCCCAGGAATCTCCATACTGCTTTCCAAATTGGCCTCACCATTTTGCAGTCCCACCAGCAGTGAACAAGTGTGCCCTTTTCCCCCACATCCTCGCCAACACTTATTGTTGTTTGACTTCATAATGGCTGCCAATCTTACAGGAGTGAAATGGTATCTTAGGGTGGTTTTGATTTGCATTTCTCTGATTGCTAGAGATGTTGAGCATTTTCTCATGTGCTTGTGGATTGATTGTATGTCCTCCTCTGAGAAGTGTCTGTTCAGGTCCTTGGCCCATTTGTTGATTGGATTATTTGTTATCTTATTGTTTAATTTTTTGAGTTCTTTGTACATTCTGGATATTAGGGCTCTATCTGAGGTGTGAGGGGTAAAAATTTGTTCCCAGGATGTAGGCTCTCTATTTACCTCTTTTACTGTTTCTCTTGCTGAGAAAAAACTTTTTAGTTTAAGTAGGTCCCATTTGTTTATTCTTGTCATTAACTCTTGGGCTACGGGCGTTCTATTAAGGAATTTGGAGCCCGACCCCACAATATGCAGATCTACATATTGAGTTCTGCTCTCTGTAACAGTCCTTCTGTATCGCAGTCTCCAAACTCTTCTCTTTATAACGGTCCTTCTACATCTCAGTCTAAAACCTCTACTTTCTGTATAAGTCTGTCTGAACCCCAGTCTCCAAACACTGTTCTCTGTATCTATCCTTCTGCACCTCAGTCTCCAACCTGTGCTCTATGGAAGAGTCCTTCTGCACCCCAGTCTCCAACCTCTGCTCACGGTAACAGTCCTATACCGCAGTCTCCAACATCTTCTCTCAGTAACGGTTTTTCTGCACCCAAATTTCCAAACTCTGCTTCCTGTAACATTCCTTCTGCCCCTGAGTCTCCAAACTCTGCTCTCTGTAACAGTCCTTCTACACCTCAGTATCCAACCTCTGTTCTCTGTAACACTCTTTCTACACCTCAGTCTGAAACCTCTGCTCTCTGCACGATCCTTTTGCACCCCAGTCTCCAACCACTGCTCTCTGTAACAGTCCGCCTGCAAATCAGTCTCAAACCTCTACTCTCTGTAAGATCATTCAGTAACCCAGTCTTCAAACATTGCTCTCTGTAACAGTCCTTCTGCACCTCAGTCTCCAATATCTGCTTTCTGTAACAGTCCTTGTGCACCTTATTCTCCAATATCTGCTCTCTGTCACAGTCCTTCTGCACCTCATTCTCCAAACTCTGCTCTCTGTAAGATCCTTCTAGAACCCAGTTTTTAAAATCTGCACTCTGTAACAGTCCTTCTGCACAACAGTCTCCAAACTTTGCTCTCTGTAACAGTCCTTCTACACCAGAGTCTCCAAACTCTGCGTTATGTGTCAGTCATTCTGCACACCAGTCTCCAACCTCTGCTCCCTGCAACAGTCCTTCTGCACCTCAGTGTCCAAACTCTGCTCTCTGTAGGATCCTTCTGAAACCCAGTCTCCAACCTCTGCTTTCTGCAATGGTCCTTCTGCACCTCAGACTCCAAACTCTGTTCTCTGCTGCAGTCCTTCTACACCCCTGTCTCCATACTCTGCTCGCACCAATGATCCTTCTGCAGCCCAGTCTCCAACCTCTGCTCTCTGCAACGATTCTTCTGCACTCTAGTCTCAAAACTCTGCTCCTTGCAACAGTCCTTCTGAACCCCAGTCTCCAAAATCTGCTCTCTGCAACAGTTCTTCTGTACCTCAGTCTGAAAAATCTACTCTCTGCAATAATCATTCTGCACCCCAGTCTCCAACCTCTGCTCTCTTTTACAATCCTTCTGTACCTCAGTCTTCAAACTCTGCTCTATGCAACAGTCCTTCTGAACATTTCATTTATTGCCAAAGCAAAAAAAAAAAAAAAGTTCTTTTTTTTAAGACTCTAGACTTATTTATTTTATTTTTTATATTTAGATTTTAAAATTAGTTGTGCTTAACTGAAGCACCGACTTTCTATTGAAATTTAAATACTTTAAGCTTCTTAAGGCCCTGAGATTTGGAATTTTAATGAAAGCTGTGTTGGCCGATTAATCATGTGCAATGAATTATTAGAACCAAAGACAAGAATGTCTGGGCATTGAAGTTAATAAGACAGTTTACTAATATATGGTATTATCATCAGGTAACAAAGTATCACTACAAATTATTGTTATTACATGATAAATTTTCTGAGTCAATTTCTTTTTTGTTTCTTAAATCATAACTGTTAATACATATTAAATGTACAAATTAATGTACATTATGCAAATTAAAGGGATTCATTGATGTTTCCCTACTTGGATTAATATATTGTGCATTAATTTCAATTCTTTTTTCTGTAAAATGGGGATAATAGGTTATCTTATAGGTTGTTTTGTAAACCAAATAAGTTAATGCGTGTAAAAGTCTTATAGGCATTTAATAATTGTTAGTTTTTTTTATCTAATGTGTGTCTCTATTCGTTACTCAATTTGAAAAATCCTGATTGGATTCAGGTATGTAAAAATTCATCTTTTCAAAAAAATTCACTGAGTTTTGATAGAATGGATTATGCGAAATTCAATCTAATTTTTACAGAAAACATGCCACTTCTGAACTACATTAAACAAGGTTTTTAAAGTCAGGCATTTATGTGTATTGAAGCAATCTAAGAAGACTCACACTCAAATTATTTTTCTATGAAATATGCCCTAGATGATTATGATGATTATGGTTATTATTATTGCCGAGCAGAGGGTTTACTATTAAGTTGATCTAATTACTATGCTGCATTATATAAATTCTAAGGAGCAAGTACATATTGTGTCACAAAGTGTCATTCATGAGTTATGATTGTTAATAAATGATTCTAATGGTGACCATGATGATGATTCAATCTAATGCCCTACATTAATAAAGAGCATAGAGGATAAGAAAAATTGTTTGGGTATCATCCTTCACCCTTCCCCACACCCGTGACCTACAAGTAATTATCCAGTAAAACCAAGGAAAAACTTATATGTAGATAAAATTATATAAACATACATTGGGAGATTTTTTTAATGCCTCATGAAATTGTCGCTCCTGAACTGACCTTTATATTTAAGACCTTTACAATAGCAGAATGCACAACTTCAGGGATTGTATTTTTAAATCCCTGAACATCTATGTTTAGTTTTCCCTTTTACACATCCACAGACCATGTACCAATTTTCCATAGTAAAATCTGCTGGAACTGCCTTCTATGTGGAATTTTATTTCTTTTTCTGAAAACATCTAGATATCTACCTATAAAAGAGATTGTCATATTGATCTTTTTTATATGGAAAATTAAAATAAAGTAGATTTCACTGATTTCTAAATGACTTGAATTTCATCCAGGTAGTTGATAGAGAAAACAGAGAACGTAAGAAATGTCAAGTACATGTAGCTTCCAGCTCCATTTCAAAGTTGATTTATTGTAAATCAATGCTAATAAGGTAACCTCTTGTTTAGGGAAATTATTTAGAGAAAGCGATACCTACAAGTGAACGAGATAGTGTGGTGTTTTTAGTTATTTCTGGATAAACTTTTACTACAATTTTCGTGAACACCAATTATCACAGGATTCCCTACTTTCTCGAATTCCTTCTCTACTTTCTCTATTCTCCTGGGGGATTTCATTTTCACCCTTTGCTGTAACAGTTGCCTTCAAGACAATGACTCCCAAATCCACACCTGCAGTTCTAGGCTGTCTGTGAAAGACATTTCCACGTGATTATTCCACAGATAACTCACATTCAATATTGCTCAAATCAAATCCACCAAAGCCTCCTCTACATCTGCTATTCCTCACATATTCCTGTTTTCCTGAGTGATCCCACCAGCTAGCCAGCCTTCCCAAACTGATTTGTTGTCTTTACCGTGTCCTCTTCAACTAGGACTTTAAAGTTCTCCATATCCTTCTCCATGAGGGCTTCAGAGATTTTCTCCCATCTTCAACACAGAACGTCTTCAGTTACAGACCACTTCATTTTGATCTTGTTTTAGCACTCAGATCACTCTTTTGAACTAAACAGGTGTGTCTAAAACCTGGGGAACCAGGTTTCACAGTTATCGACCCCTGCTCCTTGGACTCACACGCACAATTCCATGAGTGGGTCTATCTGCGTGTTCTAGACCTAGAGATCTGATGATTTTCTAAAACCCAGTCTATCCCCCTCCAGATGTCCCTGTTTTCAGTCTGCACTCACCTGAAAGAGATTTATAGTCCCCTATTGTTGATACTCTGCAATCATTGATGTCCATGCTCATACCCAAGCCTGGCTTCCAGAGACACACCTGGGCTTTCTGGTGGCCCATATCATGGTGGAGGGTGGAAATTTTTCTGAGGTTTCTATTGCCAAGTACCTTGCTTAGAAATCAGGCCTGACACAGCTTCACAGAGCCTAGTCCCGGCCCCATAGGCTGATACCCTGCCACTTCCCCTGAAGTAGCAGGCTCCTCAGAATGACCCAGGGCTTGGCAGCATCCACTGGTACTATCCCACCAGCCCCTTGAAGCCTAGCTGGAGTCTCCATAGAAACAGGGTACATCTCTATGGAAATGGGCTCCCTCCTCCCGCCCCAGTGTGATGCAGCTCTCAGAGAAGCTCAATAGTGAGGGTCTTTCCATTTATAGCAATTAGGATAACCAAGTGTTCTGAGCTTGCTGAGCCTTAGAATGCAGATTCCTGCTATATTCTTTGAGATTTCTGCCATCAATGTTGCCTGAGATGCCAACTTGCCATTCCACTAACTATAAGACAGTGTTCTCAGTCAAGACAAATCCTACAACCAATAACACACACACACACACACACACACACACACACACACACATGCACACCCTCATCAATCATGGAGATCAAGGCTTTGTATCTGTGATACAGACCGAATGCACCCACCAATCACATTCACTGCATCAAACAGATCGTGATCAGGAAACAACTGATGTCACTTGTAAAATGTGATATGTCCTGGACTATCACTGTGGTAAAAAAGAAGTAGAGAAATACAAAAAATGGGAGAAAATGCTTATCCTCTTAGAGACCTAAAAAAATATTTAGATGTGGTTCCAACCAATCCTGAGTTAAAAATCATCTTGAAAAAATGCTTTCACTTCTATTTATCAATTTACTTACTTACTTACTTACTTACTTACTTACTTACTTACTGCAGTACTTGGGATTGAACCCAGTCGCACTCTACCATGAAGCTATATCCAGAGCCCTTTCAATTATTTGAAGCGAGGTGCCTTGCAGAGTTTCAAATTTATGATTCTCCTGCCTTAGTCTCCCAAGTACCTGGGATTACAGGCAGGTACCACTCTTCCCCATTAATTACTTATTTTTAAAATAAGGCTATTTTTAAAAATTGAACTATAATTAGTACTCAAAGAATGCACATATCTAAAGTGTACAGGTTTATAATATTTTACATATATATGAACTACCAAAAATCAGGATATGAAATATTTCCATCACTTTAGAAAATTCCTTAATGCTTCAACTGATATCACCCCTGAGCTCCAGAAAAAAAAGACCACCATTATTACTTTACCATTATAGCTGTTTTGCTAATTTTTGAACTTTATTTATAGGAAACATACAGTATGTATTTTGTATCTGGCTTCTTTCACCCAGAATTTTTTTTTTAGATTTGTCAATGTTATTAATGTTCCAGTATTTGTGTTTCTAAAGTAACTGAATTATTCCACTGCATGATAAACCGTGATTTGTCTTCTGTCCTTCAGCTGAAGGCATAATATTTGTTTGAGTTATTATGAATTTTTACACAAGAATTTTTGTGAACTGTGCATTAATTTTTTTGGAAATATGCTAGGAATGAGATTGTTTTGAATAGATTAACTACATATTTAACTAAATTAGAAATTACTAAATATTTTTGAAAAGTAAGTGTATAGACTTCAAATTTCACCTTGAGTATCTATCGAAATAGCTAGAAAGCATGTTGTTTTCATCATTATAATAACCAAAAAGAGCAGAAGAAAATGCAAATTAATGACTTTCCTTGACTTTATTAGGGATGAAGATTATAAGGCAAACAACTAACAGAAGTCTGGGGAGAGATAAGCAACCAAAATAATCCAGGCATTTTTTTTAACTATGGGAGAACCCACTAGATACATAGGAGTTTATTTATAAAAAAAAAACTCAAATAAAAAATAGTTAATGGATTGCTAAAGACTAAGTATAGACTGGTTTAAGAGCATAAAGAACCAGAGGGCTATAGACATAAGATGTTTGTATTTTTTTCTTTTTCTCCATGGATTCCACCAAATGCTCCCAGGAAGATAGGGAAGTATTCTGAGAAAGTGTCTTTAACGGTATCATTTCTTGGATAGGTGGAGGGACAAAGAGCAGCAACAGCAGCCAAAACTTCTCCCAGACCCATTTCCTGATTTTTTGCATAGAACAAAAGCTGTAATCTTCAGGGGCAAGAGTAACAGAAACTGTTACATTAGGACACTCAACGGAAAACCTTTGCAGGTATGGAATGAACAGGCCGAAATGTTTAACGTCGGGAGGAATAAGAACTAGGCTCAGCCATATTGCTAAAAAGTTGGTCACTGTGAAGGCCATATCCCTGTGACTGAGTTTAAAGTACCTAAGGCAGGGCTTCCTGGAAACATCAGAAATCCCTTCTCTGTTTCCCACTAGTCCACTAACATGCATTGACTGAAAGTATCAATAGAATACAGCTGAGAATTCTTCAAGAAATAGATTATCTCTGGAGAAGAGCGAAAATAGAATACACAAATGCAAGCAGGGAACAATATTAACAAACTGAACTCAGCCATATAGAATAAGGATAACATTACAGTCAATTGAGATCAATCCCATAATGCAAGGCTGGTTCAATATTCAAAAATTCAATCAACCGAATTTCCATAGTAACCGACTAAATAAGAAAAAAATATATATCATTTAAATAGATGCAGAGAAAATAAGAAAATTCAATATCTATTTATGATAAAAACTATAACTAAATGAAACTAGGGGCAAAGTCCAGTGGTAGAGTGCATGCTTTTTTTTTTATTGTTGGTCGTTCAAAACATTACACAGTTTTTAATACATCATCTTTCACAGTTTGATTCAAGTGGGTTATGAACTCCCAACTTTACCCCGTATACAGATTGCTGTATCACATCAGTTACCCTTCCATTGATTGATATATTGCTTTTCTAGTGTCTGATGTATCCTGCTGTCAGTACTATTCTCTACTATCCCCCCTCCCCTCCCCTCCCCTCCCCTTTTCACTCTCTACCCCTTCTATTGTAAATCATTTCTTCCATTTGTATTATCTTGTCTTACCCCTCTTTTCCTCTTATATATCATTCTCACTCCCTTTCCCTCCCACCTCTCATCCCTGTTTAATGTAAATCTTCTTCTCAAGCTCTTCGCCCCTACCCTGTCCTTGTTTACTCCCCTTATATCAAAGGGGTCATTTGGTATTTGTTTTTTAATGATTGACTAGCTTCACTTAGCATAATCTGCTCTAATGCCATCCATTTCCCTCCAAATTCTATGATTTTGTCGTTTCTTAATGCAGAGTAATACTCCATTGTGTATAAATGCCACATTTTTTTTATCCATTCATCTATTGAAGGGCATTTAGGTTGGTTCCACAATCTTGCTATCGTGAGTTGTGCTGCTATGAACATCGATGCAGCAGTGTCCCTGTAGCATGCTTTTTTTAAGTCTTTAGGGAAGGGACCAAGAAGGGGAATAGCTGGGTCAAATGGTGGTTCCTTTCCCAGCTTTCCAAGAAATCTCCATACTACTTTCCAAATTGGCTGCACCAATTTGCAGTCCTACCAGCAATGAACAAGAGTGCCCTTTTCCCCGCATCCTCTCCAGCACTTATTGTTGTTTGACTTCCTAATGGCTGCCAATCTTACTGGAGTGAGATGGTATCTTAGGGTAGTTTTGATTTGCATTTCTCTGACTGCTAGAGATGGTGAGCATTTCTTCATGTACTTATTGATTGATTGTATGTCCTCCTCTGAGAAGTGTCTATTCAGGTCCTTGGCCCATTTATTGATTGGGTTATTTGTTATCTTATTGTCTAATTTTTTTAGTTCTTTGTATATTCTGTTATTAGGGCTCTATCTGAAGTGTGTGGATTAAAGATTTGTTCCCAGGATGTAGACTTCCTATTTATCTCTCTTATTGTTTCTTTTGCTGAGAAAAAACTTTGTAGTTAGAGTAAGTCCCATTTGTTGATTCTAGTTGTTAATTCTTGCGCTATGGGTGTCCTATTGAGGAATTTGGGGCCCGATCCCAAAGTATGTAGATCGTAGCCAACTTTTTCTTTTATCAGATGCCATGTCTCTGATTTAATATCAAGCTCCTTGATTCATTTTGAGTTAACTTTTGTGCATGGCGAGAGATAGGGATTCAGATTCATTTTGATGTAAATGGATTTCCAGTTTTCCCAGCACCATTTGTTGAAGATGCTATCATTTCCTCCATTGCATGCTTTTAGCCCCTTTATAAAATATAAGGTAGTTGTAGTTTTATGGATTGGTTACTGTGTCCTCTATGCTGTACCATTGGTCCACCCGCCTGTTTTGGTACTAGTACCATGCTGTTTTTGTTACTATTGCTCTGTAGTATAGTTTGAAGTTTGGTATTGCTATACCTCCTGATTCACACTTCCTGCTTAGCATTGTTTTTGCTATTCTGGGTCTTTTATTATTCCATATGAATTTTATGATTCTTTTATCTATTTCTACAAGAAATGCTGTTGGGATTTTGATTGGTATTGCATTGAACTTATAGAGAACTTTTGGTAATATCACCATTTTGATGATGTTAGTTCTGCCTATCCATGAGCAGGGTATATTTCTCCATCTGCTAAGGTCTTCTTCTATGTCTTTCTTTAGGGTTCTGTAATTTTCAGTATATAAATCTTTCACCTCTCTTGTTAGGTTGATTCCCAAGTATTTTATTTTTTGGGGGGATATTGTGAATGGAGTAGTTGTCCTCATTTCCGTTTCAGAGGATTTGTCACTGATATACAGGAACGCCTTTGATTTATGCGTGTTGATCTTATATTTTGCCACTTTCCTGAATTCATTTATTAGCTCTAATAGCTTCTTTGTAGATCCTTTTGGGTCTGCTAGGTATGGGATCATATCATCGGCAAATACTGATAATTTAAGTTCTTCTTTTCCTATTTTTATGCTTTTAATTTCTTTCATCTGTCTAATTGCTCTGGCCAGTGTTTCAAGGACTATGTTGAACAGAAGTGGTGAGAGAGGGCATCCCTGTCTTGTACCAGATCTTAGAGGGAATGCCTTCAATTTTTCTCCATTCAGAATGATGCCGGCCTGTGGCTTATCATAGATTGTTTTTACAATGTTGAGGTATGTTCTGGTTATCCCTAATTTTTATAGAGATTTGAACATAAAGGGATGCTGAGCTCTGTCGAATGCTTTTTCTGCATCTATCAAGATGATCATATGGTTCTAATTTTTAAGTCTATTGATGTGGTGAATAACATTTATTGATTTCCGTATATTGAACCAGCCTTGCATCCCAGGATTGAATCCTACTTGATCATGGTGTATAATTTTTTTGATATGTATTTGAATCCGATTCGCCAGAATTTTATTGAGGATTTTTGCGTCAAGGTTCATTAGAGATGTTGGTCTGTAGTTTTCTTTCTTTGAAGTGTCTTTGTCTGGTTTCGGAATCAGGGTGATGTTGGCCTCGTAGAATGAATTTGGAAGTTCTCCCTCTTTTTCTATTTCCTGAAATAGCTTGAAAAGTATTGGTGTTAGTTCCTCTTTAAAGGTTTAGGAAAACTCTGCTGTATACCCATCCGGTCCTGGGCTTTTCTTAGTTGGTAATCTTTTGATTGTTTCTTCTATTTCCTCTAGTGTTATTGGTCTGTTTAGGTTGTCTATATCCTCCTGACTCAATCTGGGCAGATCATAAGACTTAAGGAATTTATCTATGCCTTCACTATCTTCTATTTTATTGGAGTATAAGGATTCAAAATAATTTCTGATTATCTTCTGTATTTCTGAAGTGTCTGTTGTGATATTGCCTTTTTCATCCCGTATGTTAGTAAATTGAGTTCTCTCTCTTCTTCTCTTTGTTAGCATGGCTAAGGGTCTGTTGATTTTATTTATTTTTTCAAAGAACCAACTTTTAGTTTTGTCAAGTTTTTTCAATTATTTCTTTTGTTTCAATTTCATTAATTTCAGCTCTGATTTTTATTATTTCTTGCCTTCTACTTCTTTTGCTGTTGTTTTGCTCTTCTTTTTCTAGGATTTTGAGATGAAGTAAGAGATCATTTATTTGTTGTTTTTTTCTCTTTTTGAGGAATGAACTCCAAACGATGAATTTTCCTCTTAGAACTGCTTTCAATGTGTTTCATAGATTCCGATATGTTGTGTCTGTGTTTTCATTCAACTCTAGGAAGTTTTTAATTTCCTCCTTGATGTCTTCTAAAACCCATTGATCATTCAGCATTTTATTGTTCATTCTCCAAGTGATGCTTGATGTTACCTTCCTTCTTTTATCATTGATTTTCAGTTTTATTCCATTATGATCAGATAAGATGCATGGTATTATCTCTACCCCTTTATATTGTCTAAGAGATGCTCTGTGACATAATATGTGACTAGGGTCAGAAAGACAGTTACAGAGAGCACAGTTTGGAGACAGGGGTGCAGAAGAAATGTTGCAGTGAGCAGAGATTGTAGACTGTGGTACAGAAGCACTGTTACAAAGAGCAGAGGGTGGAGACTGGGGTGCAGAATAAATGTCACCTAGAGCAGAGTTTGGAAACTGGGGTGCAGAAGGATGTTACAAAGAGCAGAGGCTGGAGACTGGGGTCAGAACGACTGTTTCAGAGAGCAGACGTTGGAGACTGGGGTGCAGAAGGATCGTTGCAAAGAGCAGAGGTTGGAGACTAAGGTACAGAAGGATTGCTACAGAGAGCAGAGTTCGGAGACCGGGGTGCAGTATGATAGTTACAGAGAGCACAGGTTGGAGACTGTGGTGCCGAAGAAATGTTGAAGAGAGCAGAGGTTGGAGACTGGGGTGCAGACGGACTGTAGCAGAGAGCAGAATTTGGAGACTGGGGTGTAGAAGGACTGTTGCAGAGAGCAGACATTGGAGACTGGGATGCATAAGGATCGTTACAGAGAGCAGATGATGTAGACTGGTGTGTAGAAGGACTTTTGCACAGAACAGAGGTTGGAGACTGGGGTTCAGAAGTACTGTTGCGGAGAGCAGAGTTTGGAGACTGAGATGCAGAAAGACTGTTACAGAGAGCAGAGGTTTTAGACTGGGGTGCAGAATAAGTGATACAGAAAGTAGAGTTTGGAGACTTTGGTGCAGAAGGACTGTACAGAGAACAGAGTTTGTAGCCTTGGGTGCAGAAGGACTGCTGCAGAGAACAGAGGTTGGATACTGGGGTGCAGAAGGGCCGTTGCAGAGAGATGAGGTTGGAGACTGAGGTGCAGAAGAATCATTGCAGAGAGAAGAGGTTGGAGCCTGGGGTTCAGAAGGCCTGTTACAAAGAGCAGACTTTGGAGACTGAGTTGCAAAAGACATGTTAAGGAGAGCAGATGTTTGAGACTAGGGTGCAGAAGGATTGTTACAGAGAGCAGAGGTTTCAGACTGAGGCTTAGAAGGACTGTTACAGAGAGCAGAGGTTGGAGTCACACACACGGTGCTGGCCATCACACTCACTCCGTGTGGGCCACACCAGTTCAGCCACTTTCTCTGTGACACCCCATTGCTCCTGAAGCTCTCTTGCTCAGACACCTCTGTCAACGAGTCTGCGCTCAACGTGGTCAGTGCCACCACGGGCCTGAGCCCTTGCCTCTTTACTGCAGGCTCCTACGCACTCATCTTGGTGGCCATCCTGGGGATTCCCTCTGCCCAGGGCAGAAGGAAGGCCTTCTCCACCTTTGCGTCCCCCCTCACTGTCGTGGTGGTCTTCTATGGAACAGCCAACTTCCACTATGACAGGCCCAGAGAAGGCTGGACATGGACATCCTGGTCTCTGTGCCCTTCTGTGTGGTGAGCTCCCTGTTTAGCCCCGTCATTCACAGCCTAAGAAGCAACGAGGTACAGAGTGCCCTGAAGAAGCTGGCTGGAGGGTGTGCATCCCTTTGCACAATCAAAATCTAGACCAATCTTCAAACTGGAGTATACAGTCATCTGAAAAAAGATGCCTCCCAGGAACTTGTAGGCACCTGGTTAGAGAGTCTGTATCTGGAGATTCAAATCCAACTCCCGCTTTTAAAATCTCTGAGACTCTTTTCTCTCCTCTCTTTTCACCAATACCCTTTTCCCACATTCAGGGTCAAGTGTGACGGACACCTTGTGTGGGTGTTCAGCACCATCTTTCTCCTTCTGTGTTCTCCCCATATCAGAGGGACAGAAAGTATGAGAACCTCGTTTCCCACATTCTCCTGCCTGCAGGCCTCAATTTTAGGAGGTTCTCTCAAGATCAGCCAAACACTAGGCAGCGAGGAAGATAGGAAAGGAAGAAAGCGGGTTCTTTTGGATCCCATAGCTGCAGCAGCAAACCAGCCCTGTAGAGGCAGAAACTAATCTTCTTGGTGCCAGGAGCTGTGTGTGCAGGCTTCTAGACAGCTGTTCCTTAATGTTGGTCACAGTAGCGTGGAATGAGCGTCTCTTTCCTGGGAACTCAGGGTTTCCATATATGGGGTGGTGTCACCTGCCCTATTTTTTTTTCCAGATCTCCCAAACATTTTATAACTTTTTTTCTGTGTCAACTTCCTCGACCCTAAGACATCAAGAGTTGTTCTTCATCTCTACCTGACCACGGTGGCACTGACCACAATAGTGATTTACATCAGAGATGGTTCTAGATAACAGATCTGAGGAGGTAGGTTGGATGTCTGACCTGAGGTAATTGAATATGTTGATGATGTCAGAGCCCATGGGAAAGGAGACCTGATAATTCATGGTGTGCAATGACCCAACAGAGACTTTAAGTTATCGTGGCCTGAAATCAAATGTCTATGGAAAATTGAGCTTTGGAATAACAACATCGACCTTCAGGGTGGGAATGAACATTACAACATGACTACAGACTGCTGTTAATGACTGGAGTGGGAGACTTACAGAAAGAAAATGATAGGTTCAAGCATTATATTCCTCCTTCAAGTCAGGTTCAGATCATCAGAAATATTTTCTCTCTGGAAACTGATAAAGGTTAATATCAGAATAAAACATCCAATTCTACAAATTGCAGAAGTACAAAGAAAATTATAAATCCACAATTTCTCCAGGTCTCTCTTATGTCAATTAGGACATTAATTGGGGAATGATTAAGACCCTGTTAATTAGAATGGCAAAATACCAGTGGAATTAGACAAATCTCAGAGCCTTGAACCCTGAAATCTCCATTAACCCTCTTTGCTGTCAGAAGAAGCCCCTCCACCCCCGAGGAGACTAGCTTTCCCTAAATTAAAGACCCTATGGTGACTCTACCTGGGCAGTTGTCTTTTTTTTTTTAAGAGAGAGTGAGAAAGGAGAGGAGAGGAGAGGACAGAAGAGAGAGAGAGTGAAAGAGAGAGAGAGAGAGAGAGAGAGAGAGAGAGAGAGAGAGAGAGAGAGAGAGAGAGAATTTTAAATATTCATTTTCTAGTTCTCAGCGGACACAACATCTTTGTTGGTATGTGGTCCTGAGGATCGAACCCGGGCCGTACGTGTGCCAGGCATGCACACTACTGCTTGAGCCACATCCCCAGTCCAATTTTCTTTAAGATGCTCATCCATCATCCCACATTGTCACCAGACTCTTAATTAAGGTCTGATGCTAGAACGCCTCAGGTAAGAGTATAAAATATAGCCCAGGAGAGTATAAGGGTCACACCAAAATAAAAGGTAAATATTTTACTGTATTTTGTTAATAGGAGCCTTAAGAATATATAAGCGAATTTGCTTGAGTTTTCTAGACCAAAGAAGTCAGGACATATTGCTGGATCATCTTGAATTCAGTCATAGGGATGTAATCACCAGAAATGTTAGGGCCACGGATTTTCCTGAGCCACGGGGAGTGGCTATTAGACTCTCTTTGGTTGACGGACTGAAATCTGAACTCAGTGTTTGCTTAAGTTCAATGACCAATATGATCCTGGAATAATGGAGAGGATGGTGATTAGAAATAAATAAGGTGTTGGATGGCGTGTTATGTGACCCCTTCCCTGGCTTCAGAGCTAGATCTGGAGGAGGGCCTGGAGAACCAGCATTCGCCAAGGCCTCGTGGACATGCATTCAGAAGGCAGCACCAGATCCTTGTGAAACCTGCAGCCGCTGTCCTCGGTAGCGTGGAAAGACATTAACAGATGGCATCCTTGGAACGGGCTCCCTGATTTCAGTGAGAATAAGGGGACCCTGAAGTAGAAGAGGCCATGTGTTTGAGCAGTGATCAGAACATTCGAATCTGTAGAGATTTTTGACAGTGGTAAATGATCGTGGTATTTATAGATGGGAAAAAATGGGCACCCTCCTAGAATAGTGCCTGTCCCATGTAATGTGAAACTCTTCTTTTCACACTTCATTGGTGCATTGTAGTGGTCCATAATGGTGGGATTTGCTGACACATATTTGAAAATGCACACAAAATAACCGTGAACTTTTGCCAATATCATTCCAATATTTCCCTTTTCCTCACCTCCTCCTCTGTTGCCTTGACTCTACTGATCTTCCTTCAACTTTCAACATGAGACTCCCTTCCCGACTTTTCTTCCTTTTACCTCTAGCTTTAACAGAGGAAAAACATATGGCCCTTAACTTTCTGAGTTGCTTATTTCCCTTAATGTTCCAGCATGACATAATTTCGTTCTTCTTTATGGCTGAATGAAATTCCAGTGTGCATATACCAGATGTTCTTTATCCATTTGTCCACTGATGTCACGTCGGCTGGTTCATGGGCATATATGTGTCATTATAGTATGATGACTTCGATCCTCTGTGATAAATACCAAGCAGAGGTAGAGCTGGGTCGCAGGGTGGTCCATGGCTACTGCTGAGGAGCCTCCCTCCCGATTTCCGTGGTGGTTTTGCTGATTTACATGCCAACCAACAGGGTGAGAGTGCTCCTTTCTCTCCAATTCTCTCCTTGTCACACTCATTTCTGTTTGTATTCTTGGTGGTTGCCTTTGTCATGGAAGTGATATGAAATTTCAGGGTAGTCTTGACTTGCAAGTATTTTCATATGTTTGTTGGCCACTCACATATTTTCTTCTAAAACGGGTCTGTTTAGTTCATTTAGTTTCCCATTTGGTAATTTGGTTATTTGATAATTGGGTTATTTAATAATTGTGGGTTTGATGTTAAGTTTTTTGTGTTCTTTATTAATATTCTGAATATTCATCCTCTTTTAGAAGAGCACCTCATAAAGATTTTCTCCTTTTCTGTAGGTCCTCTCTTCATATTCTAATTGTCTCCTTTGCTGTGCAGAACCTTCTTAATTTGATGCCATCTTATTAGCTAACTTTTGGTGTTATCTCCTGAGCTTTGGAATCCTATTGAGAAAGTCATTGCCTCTGCCTGTAGGTTGGAGTATTGACTTGGTTTTTTCCTAGAAACTGCATAATTTCTGGTCTAGTGCCTGGGTCTTTAATGAATTTTGAGTTGATTTTTTGAAGGGTGAGCGATAGTTCAGGTTTCATTCTTCTGCATTTGGACAGGGTTGTAGAAGGAGTGTTTCAGAGAGTAGATGTTAAAGACTGGGGTGCAGAAGAACTGTTGCAGAGAGCAGAAGTTGGAGACTGAGGTGCATAAGGACTGTAGAAAGCAGAGTTTGGAGACTGGGATGCACAAGGATCGTTACAGAGAGCAGAGTTTTCAGACTGAGGTGCAGAAGGACTGTTGCAGACAGCAGATGTTGGAGACTGGGGTTCAGAACGACTGTTGCAGAGAGCAGAGGTTAGAGACTGGGGTGAAGAAAAATCGTTGCAGAGAGCAGATGTTGGATACTGGTGTGCAGAAGGACTGTTATGGAGAGCAGAGTTTGGAGACTTGGTTGCAGAAGGATCTTACAGAAAGCAGAGTTTGGAGACTGAGGTGCAGAAGGACTGTAACAGAGAGCAGAGTTTGGAGACTGTGGTGCAGAAGGACTGATACAGAAAGTGAGGTTGATGACTAGGGTTTAGAAAGACCATTACAGAGTGCAGAAGTTGGAGACTGTTGTGAAAAAGGACTGTTACAGAGAGCAGAGTTTGGAAATTGGGGAGCAGAAGGACTGTTTCAGAGAACATAGGTTGGAGACGGGGTTGAAGCAGGACAGTTGAAGAAAGCAGAGGTTGGAGACTGGGTTGGAGAAGGAATGTTACAGAGAGCAGAGTTTGGAAACTGGGGTGCAGAAGGACCTTACAGAGAACAGACGTTGGAGTCTGGGGTGCAGAAGGAGTGTTAAGGAGAGGAGACGTTGGATACTGTGGTGCAGACGGATCGTTGCAGAGAGCAGAAGTTGGAGACTGGGGTGCAGAAGAACGGTTGCAGAGAGCAGAGTTTGGAGTCTGAGGTGCAGAAAAACTGTTACAGAGAGAAGAGTTTGAAGAGTGAGGTGCAGAAGGATCGTTGAAGACAGCAGAAGTTGGAGACGGAGTTGCAGAAGAATTGTTGCAGAGAGCAGAGGTGGAGACTAGGCTGCAGAAGGATCGTTACAGAGAGCAGAGGTGGGAGACTGGGGTGCAGAAGGACTGTTACAGAGAGAACAGGTTAAAGACTGGGGTGCAGAAGGAATGTTGCAGAAAGCAGAAGTTGAAGACTGGGGTGCAGAAGGACTGTTGCAGAGAGCAGAATATGGAGACTTAGATGAAGAAGGACTATTACACAGAGAAGCGGTTGGAGATTGGGGTGAAGAATTATGATACAGTTAGCTGAGGTGGGAGCCTGGGGTGCAGCAGGACCGTTAAAGAGAGCACAGGTTGGAGACAGGCGTGCAGAAGGACTGTTTCAGAGAGCAAAGTTTGGAGACGGGTGGAGAAGGCCTGCTACAGAGAGTACAGGTTGGAGATTGGGTTGCAGAAGGACTGTTATAAAGAGCAGACTTTGAGGCTGGGTTGCAGAAGGACTGCTAAAGAGAGAAGAGTTTTGAGGCTGGGTTGCAGAAGGATCTTACAGAGAGCAGAGGTTGGTGACTGAGGTGCAGGACGACTGTTACAGAGAGCAGTGGTTGGAGACTGGGGTGCAGAAGGATCATGCAGAGAGCAGAGGTTTCAGACTGAGGTGCATAAGGACTGTTACAGAGAGCAGAGGATGGATACTGAGGTACAGAAGGACGGTTACAGAGAGCAGAGTTTGGTGACTGATGTGCAGAAGGACTGTTACAGAAAGCAGAGGTTGGAAATTGTGGTGCAGAGGAACTGTTACAGAGAGCAGAGGTTTGAGACTGCGGTATACATAGACTTTCCAGAGAGCAGAAGTTGGAGAATATAGTGCAGAAGGACTGTTACAGAGAGCAGAGTTTGGAGACTTGGGTGCAGAAGGACTGTTACACAGAGCAGAGGTTGAAGACTGGGGTGTAGAAGGAAAGTTGCAGAGAGCAGAGGTTGGAGACTTGGGTCCAGAAGGACTGTTGCAGAGAGCAGAATTTGAAAACTGAGGTGCAGAAGGACTGTTACAGAGAGCAGAGTTTGGAGACTGGGGTGCAGAAGGACTGTTGCAGATAGCAGCGGTTGGAAACTTGGGTGAAGAAGGACTGTTGCAGGGAGCAGGTGTTGGAGACATGGGTGCAGAAGGACTTTTGCAGACAGTAGAATTTGGAGACTTAGGTGCAGAAAACTGCTGCATATAGCAGAGGTTGGAGACTTGGATGCAAAAGGACTGATACAGAAAGCAGAGGTTGCGGACTGAGGTGCAGATAGACCATTACAGAAAGCAGTGTTTTGAGACTGCAATACAGGAGGACTGTTACAGAAAACAGAGGTTGTAGACCGGAGTGGAGAAGAACTGTTTCAGAGTGCACACGTTAAAGACTGGTGTGCAGAAGAACTGTTGCAGAGAGTAGAGGTAGGAGACTGAGATGCAGAAAGACTGTTAAAGAGAGCAGAGGTTGGAAACTGGGGTGAAGAAGGACTGTTGCAGGGAGCAGGTGTTAGAGACATGGGTGCAGAAGAACTTTTGCAGAGAGTAGAATTTGGAGACTGAGGTTCAGAAAGACTGTTGCAGATAGTAGAGGTTGGAGATGGGGTGCAGAAGAACTGATACATAAAGCAGAGGTTGGGTACTGAGGTGAAGAAGAACCATTACAGATAACAGAGTTTGGAGACTTCAATACAAGAGGACTGTTACAGAGAGCAGAGGTTGGAGATTGGAGTGGAGAAGAACTGTGTCAGAGTGCAGACGTTGAAGACTGGTGTGCAGAAGAACTGTTGCAGATTGTAGAGGTAGGAGACTGAGATGCAGAAAGACTGTTAAAGAGAGCAGAGTTTGGAGACTGGGGTGCAGAAGGACTGATACAGAGAGCAGAGTTTGGAGAATGGTGTGCAGAAGGCTGTTACAGAGAGCAGAGGTTGGAGACTGGGTACAGAAAGGCTGTTACAGAGAGGAGAGTTTGGAGACTGGGTTGAAGAAGAATATTACGTAGAGCATAGTTTGGAGACTGTGGTGCAGAAGGATAGTTACAGAGAGCAGGGGTTGAAGACAGTGGTGCAGAAGGACGGTTGCAGAGAGCAGAAGTTGGATCCTGAGGTGCAGAAAAACAGTTAAAGAGAGCAGAGTTTGGAGACTGGGGTGCAGAAGGATCATTGAAGAGAGAAGAGATTGGAGACTGAGTTGCAGAAGAATCGTTGAAGAGAGCAGAGGTGGAGACTGGGCTGCAGAAGGATCGTTATAGAGATAAGAGGTGAAAGACTGCAGTGCAGAAGGACTGTTACAGAGAGCACAGGTTGGAGACTGGGGTGCAGAAGGAATGTTACAGAAAGCACAGGTTGGAGACTGGGGTGTAGAAGGAATGTTGCAGAGAGAAGAGGTTAAAGACTGAGATGCAGGACTGTTACACAGAGCAGACGTTGGAGAATGGGGTGAAGAATTATGATACAGAAAGCAGAGGTGTGAGACTGGGATGAAGAAGGCCTGCTACAGAGAGCAGAGGTTGGAAACTGGGTTGCAGAGGGACTGTTATAGAGAGCAGAGTTTTGAGGTTTGGTTGCAGAAGGATCTTACAGAGAGCAATGGTTGGTGACTGTGGTGCAGGAGGAATGTTACAGAGAGCAGTGATTGGAGACTGTGGTGCAGAATGATAGTGCAGAGAGCAGAGGTATCAGACTGAGGTACAGAAGGACTGTAACAGAGAGCAGAGGTTGGATACTGAAGTGTAGCAGGACTGTTACAGAGAGCAGAGTTGGTGACTGAGGTTCAGAAGGACTGTTACAGAAAGCAGATTTTGGAAATTGGGGTACAGAGGGACCGTTAAAGAGAGCAGAGGTTGGAGACTGTGGTATAGAAAGAGTGTAAAAGAGAGCAGAGTTTGGAGTATATAGTGCAGAAGGACTGTTACAGAGAGCAGAGTTTGGAGACTGGGGTTCAGAAGGACTATTACACAGAGCAGAGGTTGAAGACTGGGGTGTAGAAGGACTGTTGCAGAGAGTAGATGTTGGAGACTTTGGTGAAGAAGGACTGTTGCAGAGAGCAGAATTTGGAGACTGAGGTGCAGAAGGACTGTTGAGGAGAAAAGACGTTGGAGACTAGGGTGCAGAAGGATCGTTGCAGAGAGCAGAGGTTGGAGACTGAGGTGCAAAAAGACTGTTACAGAGGGCAGAGTTTGGAGACTGGCGTGCAGAAGGCCTGTTATGGAGAGGAGAGTGTGGAGAATGGTTCCAGAAGGACTGTTACAGATCACAGAGTTTGGAGACTGGGTTGAAGAAAGATCTAACACAGACCAGATGTTTGGGACCCAGGTGCAGAAGGACTGTTACAGAGAGTAGTGGTTGGAGACTGAGGTGCAAAAGGATCGTAGCAGAGAACAGCGTTTTAAGACTGTGGTGCAGAAGGACTGTTGCAGAGACCACAGGTTGCAGACTGGTGTGCAGAAGGACTATTGCAGAGAGCAGAGGTTGGAGACTGGGGTGCTGAAGGCTTGTTATAGAGAACAGACTTTAGAAACTGGGGTGCAGAATGCCTGTTACGGAGAGGAGAGTTTCGAGAAGTGGTGCAGAAGAACTGTTAGAGAGGACAGAGTTGGGAGACTGGGTTGCAGAAGGATCTTAGAGAGAGCAGATGTTGGAGACTGAGGTGTAGAATGATCGTTGCAGATAGAAGAGTTTGGAGTCTGGGGTGCAGAAGGCCTGTTAAAGTGAGCAGAGGTTGAAGAATGGGGTGCAGAAGGAGTGTTCAAGAGAGCAGAGTTAGGAGACTGGGAGGCAGAATTATCTTACAAAGAGTAGAGTTTGGAGACTGAGGTGCAGGAGGACTGTTACAGAGAGCAGTGGTTTGAGCCTGGGGTTCTGATGGATTGTGAAGAGAGAAGAGGTTTCAGGCTGAGGTGTAGATCGACTGTAACAGAGAGCAGAGGTTGGAGACTGAGGTGCAGAAGGACTGTTACAGAGAGCAGATACTGAGGTCTGGGGTGCAGAAGGATTGTTGGAGAGAGCAAAATTTTCAGACTGAGGTGCAGAAGGACTTTTGCAGAGAGCAGATGTTGGAGACTGGGGTGCACAAGGTTCGTTGCAGAGAGCAGAAGTTGGAGACTGCAGTACAGAAGGACTGTTGCAGAGAGCAGAGGTTGGAGACTAGGGTACACGAGGAGTTTTTCAGAGAGCATATGTTAGATACTTTTGTTCAAAAGGACTGTTGCAGAGAGCAGAAGTTGGAGCATGGGTTGCAGAAGGACTTTTACAGAGAACAGAGATTGGAGACTGAGGTGCAAAAGGACGGACAAAGAAAGCAGAGGTTGGAGACTGGCGTGCAAATGGACCTTTACAGAGAACAGACTTTCGAGACTTCAGTACAGAAGGACTGTTACAGAGAGCAGAATTTTGAGACTGGGGAGCAGAATGAGTGTTGCAAAGTACAGAGGTTGGAGACTGGGGTGCCATAGGACCGTTGCAGAAAGCAGAGGTTGGAGACTGGCGTGGAGAAGGAATATTACAGAGAGCAGAGTTTGGAAACTGGGGTCAGAAGGATCTTTCAGAGAGCAGAGGTTGAAGACTTGGGTGCAGAAGGATCGTTGCAGAGACCAGAGTTTGGACACTGGGGTGCAGAAGGACTTTTTAGAAAGCAGATGTTGGAGTCTTGGGTGCTAAAGGACTCTTTCAGAGAGCAGAGGTTGAAGACTGAGGTGGAGATGGACTGTTACAGAGAACAGAGTTTGGAGACTCGGGTGCAGAGGGCCTGTTGCAGAGAGCAGAGGTTTAAGACTGAGGTATGGAAGGATCATAGCAGAGAGCAGAGTTGGAGACCGGGCTGCATAAAGACTTACACAGAGCACACGTTGCAGACTTGGGTGCAGAAGAAATTTTGCAGACAGCAGAGGTTGGAGACTGGGGTGCATAAGGACTGTTGCAGATAGCAACAGTCCTTATGTAACAGTGCTTCTGCACCTCAGTCTCCAATCTCTGCTCTCTGTAAGTTCCTTCTGCAACCCAGTCTCCAAACTCTGCTTTCTTTAACAGTCCTTCATCACCCCAGTCTCTAAATTGTGCTCTCTGTAACAGGCCTTCTGCACTCCAGTCTCCAACCTTTGCTCTCTGTATCAGTCCATCTGCATCCCAGTCTCCAACGTCTGCTATCTGTAACTGTCCTTCTGCACCCAAGTATTTAACCTCTGCTCTCTGCAACAGTCCTTCTGCACCCCAGTCTCCAACCTCTGCTTTCTGCAACAGTTCTTCTGCACCCAAGTCTCCAACCTCTGCTCACTGCAGCATTCCTTCTGCACCCCAGTCTTTAAACTCTTCTCTCTAATGATCCTTCTGTACCGCATTCTCGAACCTCTGCTCTCCGCAACGATCCTTCTGCACCTCAGTGTTCAACCTCTTCTCTCTGCAAAGATCATTTGGCACTCCAGTCTCAAACCTCTGCTCGCTGCAACAGTCCTTGTGAACCCCAGTCTCCAACATCTGCTCTCTGCAACAGTGTTTCTGTACCTAAGTCTGAAAACTCTGCTCTCTGCAATAATCCATCTGCACCCCAGTCTCCAACCTCTACTCTCTGTAGCAGTCCTTCTGTACCTCAATCTCCAATCTCTGCTCTATGCAAGAGTCCTTCTGTGCCCAAGTCTCCAACATCTGCTCTCTGAAACAGTCCTTCGAAAACCCAGTCTCCAACCTCTGCTCTCTGTAACAGTCTTTCTACAACCCAGTCTCAATACTCTGCTCACCCAAACGATCCTTCGGCACCCCAGTCTTTAACGTCTGCTCTCTGCAACAGTCCTTCTACACTCCAGTCTCCAACCTCTGCTCTCTGCAACAGTCCTTCTATACCCTAGTCTCCATACACTGCTCGACCCAACGATCCGTCTGCACCCCAGTCTCCAACCTCTGTTCTCTACATCAGTTCATCTGCACCCCAGTCTCCAACCTCTTCTCTCGGTACCAGTCCTTCTGTACCACAGTCTCCAACCTCTGTTCTCCGTAAGGGTCCTTATGCACCCCAGTATTCAACCTCTGCTTTCTGTATCAGTCGTTTTGCACCACAGTCTCAAAACTCTGCCGTCTTTAAGAGTCCTTCTGCAACTCAGTCTGCAATCTCTGCTCTCTGCAACAGTCCTTGCGCACCCCAGTCTTCATCCTCTGCTCTCTGCAACATTTCTTCTTCACCCCAGTCTCCAACATCTGCTATCTGCAACAGTCATTCTCCACCCCAGTCTCCAAACTCTTCTCTCTGTAAGAGTCCTTCTGTACTGCATTCTCGAAACTCTGCTCTCTGTAAGGATACCTCTGCACCCGAATCTCCAAACTCTGCTTTCTGTATCAGTCCTTTTGCACCCCAGTCTCCAAACAGTGCTCTGTGTAACTGTACTTCAGCACGTTAGTCTCTAACGTCTGCTCTCTGCTACAGTTTTTCTGGACCCCAGTCTCCATCATCTACTCTTTGCAACAGTCCTTATGCACCCCAGTCTCCAAACTCTGCTCTTTGTAAGAGTCCTTCTGTAGTAAAGGCTCCAACCTCTGCTCTCTCTAATGGTCCTCCTGTACCCCAGTCTTCAACCTCTGCTTTTTGAATTATTTCTTCTGCACCCCTGTCTCAATCCTCTGCTCTCTATAACAGTCCTTCGGCACCTCAGTCTCCAACCCCTGCTCTCTGCAACAGTTCCTTCTGCACCCAAATCTCCAACTTCTGCTCTATGCACAAGTTCTTCTGCACCCCAGTATCCAACCTCTGCTCTCTGTAACAATCTTTCTGCACCCCAGTCTCAAAATTCTGCTCTCTGCAGCAGTCCTTCTTCACCCCAGTCTCCAACCTCTGCTCTCTGCAAGATCCTTCTGCACACCAGTCTTCAACCGCTGCTCACTATAACAGTTCTTCTGCAACCCAGTCTCCAAACTCTGCTCTCTGTAACAATAATTCTGCACCTCAGTCTCCAACATCTGTTCTCTGCAACCGTCCTTCTGCACCCCAGTCTCTAACCTCTGTTTTCTGCAACAGTCTTCTGCACCCCAGTTTTTAACCTATGCTCTCTGTAACAGTCCTTCTGTACCGGATTCTCCAACCTCTGTTCTCTGTAACGGTCCTTCTGCAACCCAGTCTCCAACATCTGCTTTCTCTATAAGTCCTTCTGCATCCCAGTCTCCAACCTCTGCTTTCTGCAGCAGTCCTTCTGAACCCATGTCTCCAACTTTTGCTCACTGCAACATTCCTTCTGCACCCCAGTCTCGAACCTCTGCTCTTTGCAACGATTCTTCTACACCTCAGTGTCCAAACTCTTCTCTCTGCAAAGATCCTTTGGCACCCCAGTCTCAAACCTCTGCTCGATGCAACAGTCCTTGTGAACCCCAGTCTCCAACATCTGCTCTCTGCAACAGTTCTTCTGTACCTCAGTCTGAAAACTCTGCTCTCTGCAATAATCCATCTGCACCCCAGTCTGTAACCTCTTCTCTCGGTACCACAGTCTTTAACCTCTGTTCTTTGTAAGGGTCCTTATGCATCCCAGTATTCAACCTCTGCTTTCTGTATCAGTCGTTTTGCACCACAGTCTCAAAACTCTGCCGTCTGTAAGAGTCCTTCTGAAACTCAGTCTGCAACTTCTGGTCCCTGCAACAGTCCTTGTGCACCCCAGTCTTTATCCTCTGCTCTCTGCAACATTCCTTCTGCACCCAAGTCTTAAACATCTGCTATCTGCAACAGTCATTCTCCACCCCAGTTTCCAAACTCTGCTCTCTGTAAGAGTCCTTCTGTACTGCATTCTCAAAACTCTGCTCTCTGTAAGGATACTTCTGCACCCGAATCTCCAAACTCTGCTTTCTGTATCAGTCCTTCTGCACTCCAGGCTTCAACCTCTGCTCTGTGTAATTGTCCTTCTGCACCTTAGTCTCTAACGTCTTCTCTCTGCTACAGTTTTTATGGACCCCAGTCTCCATCATCTACTCTCTGCAACAGTCCTTCTACACCCCAGTCTCCAAACTCTGCTCTTTGTAAGAGTCCTTCTGTACTTAAGACTCCAACATCTGCTCTCTCTAATGGTCATCTTGTACCCCAGTATTAAACCTCTGCCTCTTGAATCATTTCTTCTGCACTTCATTCTCAATCCTCTGCTGTCTATAACAGTCCTTCTGCATCTCAGTTTTCAACCTCTGCTCTCTGCAACAGTTACTTCTGCACCCAAATCTCCAACTTCTGCTCTATGCACAAGTCCTTCTGCACCCCAGTATCCAACCTCTGCTCTCTGTAACAATCCTTCTACACCCCAGTCTCCAAATTCTGCTCTCTGCAGCAGTCCTTCTTAACCCCAGTCTCCAACCTCTGCTCGCTGTAATATGCTTCTGTACCCCAGTCCCCAAACTCTACTCTCTGTGACAGTTCTTCTGCACCGCAGTCTCCAAACTCTGCTCTCTGTTACAATCCTTCTGCACCTCAGTCTCCAACCTCTGCTATCTGCAATGGTCCTTCTGCAACCCTGTCTTAAATCTCTGTTCTTGCAACAGTCCTTCTCCTCCCCAGTCTCCAATCTCTGCTCTCTGCAACAGTCCTTTTGCAACTCAGTCTCCAACCACTGCTCTCTGCAACAATCATTCTGCACCCCAGTCTTTAACGTCTGCTCTCTACAACAGTCCTTCTGCATCCCAGTCTCCAACGTCTGCACTCTGTAAGATCCTTCTGCACCCCAGTCTCCAACCTCTGCTATCTTCATCGTTCTTTCAGCACCTCAGTCGCCAAACTCTGCTCTCTGTAATGGTTATTCTGCAACCCAGTCTCAAAACTCTGCATTCTGTATCAGTCCTTCTGCACCTCAGTCTCCAACCTCTGCTCTCTTTAACAGTCCTTCTGCACCTCAGTCTTAAACCTCTGCTCTCTGCGATTGTCCTTCTGAAGGTCAGTCTTCAAACTCAACTCTCTCTAACAGTTATTCTGCATCTCAGTCTCCAAACTCTACTCTCTGTAAGATCCTTTTGCAAACAAATCTCCAAACTCTTCTCTTTGTAACAGTCCTTCTGAACCGCTTCTCCAAACTCTGCTCTTTGTAACAGGCTTTCTGCACCCCAGTCTGCAACATCTACTCTCTGGAACAGTCCATATGCATACACATGTTCAATCTCTGCTCTCAGCCACGGTCATTACGAAACTCAGTCTCCAACATCTGCTCTCTACATTACTCTTCCTGCACCTCAGTCTCAAAACTCCGCTCTCTGCCAAGATCCTTCTGCACCCCAGTCTCTAGCCTGTGTTCTCTGCAACAGTCCTTCTGCACCGCAGTCTCCAAACTCTGCTCTCTGTTACAGTTCTTCTGTACCGCAGTCTCCAACCTCTCTTCTCTGTAATGGTTTGTCTGCACCCCAGTCTCCAAACTCTGCTTTCTGTATCAGTCCTTCTGAACCACAGTCTCCAATCTCTGCTCTATGCAACAGTCTTTCTGCAACCCAGTCTCCAACCTCTGCTGTCTGCAAGAATCATTCTGCACCTCAGTCTCCAACATCTGTTTTCTGTATCAGTCCTGGACCACAGTCTCCAAAATCATCTCTCAGTAACAGTCCTTCTGTACCTCAGTCTCCAACCTCTGCTCTCTGCAACAGTCCTTCTGCACCCCAGTGTCCAACCTATGCTCTCTGCAACAATCCTTCTGCACCCCAGTCTCCAACGTCTGCTCTTAATCACAGTCCTCCTGCATCTCAGACTCCAACCTCTGCTCACTGTAAGATTCTTCTGCACCCCAGTCTCCAAACTCTGCTCTCTTCAACGATCCTTCTGCACCCTAGTCTCTAAGCTCTGTTCTCTGCATCAGTCCTTCTGCACCATAGTCTCCAACATCTACTCTCTGCGACAGTTCTTTTCCATCCCAGTGTCCAACCTCTGCTCTCTATAACAGTCCTTCTGTACTGCAGTCTTCAACCACTGCTCTCTCTAAGGGTCCTTCTGGATCCAAATATCCTACCTCTCCTAACTGCAACAGTCCTTCTACACCCCAGTTTCCAAGCTCTGCTCTCTGCTACGATCCTTCTGCAACTCAGTCTCCAAACTCTACTCTTTGTAACAGTGCTTCTGCACCTCAGTCTCCAACCTCTGCTCTCTGTAAGATCCTTCTGCAACCCAATCTCCAAACTCTTCTCTCTGTAACAGTCCTCGTTCACCTCAGTCTCAAAGCTCTGCTCTCTGTAACAGGCTTTCTTCACCCAAGTCTCCAACCTCTGCTCTCTGCAACAATCCATCTGCTCCCTGTCTCCAACCTATGCTCGCTGCAACAGTCCATGTGCACCCAGTCTCCAACATCTGCTCTCTGCAACAGATCTTCTGTACCTCAGTCTGAAAACTCTGCTCTCTGCAACAATCCTTCTGCACCCAAGTCTCCAAACTCTGCTCTCTGTAACAGTCCTTCTGAACATCAGTCTCCAACCTCTGCTTTCTGTAAGACCCTTTTAAACCCAGTCTGCAAACCCTGCTCACTGAAACACTCCTTCTGCACCCCAGTCTCCAGTCTCTGCTCTCTGATACAGGCCTTCTGCACCCCAGTCTCCAACCACTGCTCACTGTAAGAGGCATTCTTCACCCCAGTCTCCAACAACTACTCTCTGTAATGATGCTTGTGCACCCCAGTCTCCAACCACTTCTCTCTGCAACAGTCCTTCTGCACCCCAGTCTGCAACCTCTGCTCTGTGTAAAATTTTTCTGCACACAAGTCTCCAACCTCTGCTGGCTGTAACATTCCTCTGGAACCCAGTCTCCAAACTCTGCTCTCTGTAACAATAATTCTGGACCTAAGTCTCCAACCTCTGCTCTCTCCAAAGGTGCTTCTGCACCCTAGTCTCCAACCTCTGTTCTCTGCAACAGTCGTTCTGCACCCCAGTCTTTAATCTCTGCTCTCTATAGCAGTCCTTCTGTACCGGAGTCTCCATCCTCTGCTCTCTTTATCCATCCTTCTGCACCCCAGTCTCCAACATCTGCTTTCTCTATAAGTCCTCCTGCACCCCTGTCTCCAACCTCTGCTCTCTGCAACATTCCTTCTGCACCCGAGTCTCTTACCTGTGCTCTCTGTAAAAGTCCTTCTGCACCCCAGTCTCTAACCTCTGCTCTCTGCAATGATCTTTCTGCACCGCAGTCTCCAAATTATGCTCTCTGCAACTATCCTTTTGCACCCCAGTCTCAAACATCTGCACTCTGTAACAGTCCTTCTACACCTCAGTCTCCAACCTCTGCTCTCTACAACAGTCTTTTTGCACCCAATCTCCAACATCTTCTCTCTTCAACAGTCCTTCTATACCCCAGTCTCCAACCTCTGCTCTCTTTAACAGTCTTTCTGCACCTCAGTCTCCAACCTCTTGTTTCTGCAACAGTCCTTTTGCACCCCCGTCTCCACCCTCTGCTCTCTGCAACATTCCTTCTGCACCCGAGTCTCCTACCTGTGCTGTCTGTAAAAGTCCTTCTGCACCCTAGTCTCAAACCTCTGCTCTCTGTAACGATGCTTCTGCACCCCAGTCTCTAACCTCTGCTCTCTGCAATGATTTTTCTGCACCGCAGTCTCCAACTTCTGCTCTCTGCAACGATCCTTTTACACCCCAGTCTCAATCATCTGCACTCTGTAACAGTTCTTCTACACCTCAGTCTTCAACCTCTGCTCTCTGCAACAGTCTTTTTGCATCCCAATCTCCAACATCTGCTCTCTTCAACAGTCCTTCTATACCCCAGTCTCCAACCTCTGCTCTCTTAAACAGTCCTTCTGCACCCCACTCTCCAACATCTGCTCTCTGTAACAGTCCTTCTGCACCTCAGTCTCCAAACTCTGCTCTCTGAAAGAATCTTCTGCAACCAAGCCTCCAAACTCAGCTCTCTGTAACAGTCCTTCTGCTCCTCAGTACCAAACTCTGCTCTCTGTAACAGGCCTTCTTCACACAAGTCTCCAAACTCTGCTCTCTGTAAGAGTCCTTCTGCACCCCAGTCATCAACCTCTACTCTCTGCAACGATCCTCCTGCACATCAGTCTTTAACCTCTGCTCTAAGCAACGGTCCTTATGCACCCCAGTTTCCAAATTCTGCTCTCTGCAACAGTGCTTCTGTACACCAGTCCCCAACCTCAGCTCTCTGAAAGATTCTTTTGCACTCAAGTCTCCAAACTCTACTCTCTTAAACAGTCCTTTTGCATTCCAGTCTCCAACCTATGCTCTCTGTAACAATCCTTCTGCACATTAGTCTTTATCTCCTGCTCTCAGCAATGGTCGTTATGCACCCCAGTCTCCAACTTCTGTTCAATGCAAAAGTCCTTCTGCACCACAGTCTGCATCATCTGCTCTCTGTAACAGTCCTTCTGTACTTCAGTCTCCAACGTCTGCTCTCTGTACCGTTCCTCCTAGACCCCAGTATCTCATCTCTGCTTTCGGTATCAGTCCTTCTGCACCCCAGTCTCCAACCTCTGCTCTCTGTAACATTCCTTCTGCACCTCAGTCTCCAATATCTGCTCTCTGTATCAGTCCTTCTGCACCCCTTTTTCCAAACTCTGCTCTCTGAAACAGTTCTTCTGTACCTCAGTCTTCAACAACTGCTTTCTGAAAAATTCCTTCTACACCCCAGTCTCCAAACTCTGCTCCCAGGAACAGTCCTTTTATACCCCAGTCTCCATAATCTGTTCTGTGCAATGATCCTTCTGCACCCCAGTCTCCAACGTCCTCTCTGCAACAGTCTCTCTACAACCCAGTCTCCCACCTCTGCTCTCTGGAAGATCCTTCTGTACCCCAGTTTCCAAATTTTGCTCTCTGTAATATTCCTTCTGCACCCCAGTCTCCAACGTCTGCTCTCTGCAATGGTCCCTCTGCACCCCAGTCTCCAACCTTATTCTCAAAAACAGTTCTTTTGTACCGCAGTCTTCAACCACTGTTCTCTGTAAGGGTCCTTCTTCACCCCAGTCTCCAAACTCTGCTTTCTTTATCAGTGCTTCTGCACCACAGTCTCCAAACTCTGCTCTCTGTAACAGTCCGTCTACACCTCACTCTGCAACCTCTGCTCTCTGCAACAATCCTTCTTCACCCCAGTCTTTAACCTCTGCTCTCTATAACAGTCTTTCTGTACTGCAGTCTCCAACCTCTGCTCTTTTTAACGGTCCTTATGCACCCATGTCTCCAAACTCTGCTTTCTGTATCAGTCCTTCTGCACCCCAGTCTCAAAACTCTGCTATCTGCAACAGTTTTCTGCACCTAAGTCTCCAAATTCTACTCTCTGCAAAAGTACTTCTGCACCCACGTCTCCAACACCTGCTTCCTGCAACAGTCCTTCTTCACCCCAGTTTCCAACCTCTGCTATCTGCAACAGTCCTTCTGCACTCCAGTATCCAAACTCTGCTCTCTGTAATAGTCCTTCTGCACCTCAGTCTCCAAATTCTGCTCTCTGCAACAGTCCTTCTGCACCCAAGTCTCTCACCTCTGCTCTCTGCAACAGTCCTTCTACACCCCAGTCTTCAACCTCTGCTCTATGTTTCAGTCATTCTGCACCCCAGTCTCCAACCTCTGCTCTCTGTAACAGTCTTTCTGCACCATATTCTCCAACCTCTGCTCTCTGTTACAGTGTTTGTATACCGCAGTCTCCAACTTCTGCTCTCTGTAACGGTCCCTGTGCACCCCAATTTCCAACCTTTGTTTCTGTAACAGTCCTTCTGTACCTCAGTCACCAAACTCTGCTCTCTGTAACCGTCCTTCTGCACCTCAGTCTCCATCTTCTGCTCTCTGTAACCGTCCTTCTGCACCTCATGCTGAAACCTCTATTCTCTGCACGATCCTTCTGCATTCCAGTCTCCAACCACTGCTCTCTGTAACAGTCGTCCTGCACCTCAGTCACTAACCTCTGCTCTCTGTAAGATCCTTCTGCAACACAGCCTCAAAACTCTGCTCTCTATAACAGTCCTTCTGCAACCCAGCCTCAAAAGTCTGCTCTCTATAACAGTTTTTCTTCATCCCAGTCTCCAACCTCTGCTCTCTGTAGCAGGCATTCTGCACCCCAGTCTCCAAACTCTCTCTCTGAAACAGTCCTGCTGCATGCCAGTCTCCAACCTCTGCTCTCTTTAACGGTCCTTCTGCACTCCAGGCTCCCACCTCAGCTTTCTGTATCATAATTCTTCACCCCAGTCTCCAACGTCTTCTCTTTGTAACAGTCCTTCTGCATCTCAGTCTCCCAACTCTGCTCTCTCCAACACTCCTTCTGCACCCCAGTCTCCAAAATCTGCTTTCTTAAACATTTCTTCTCCACCCTAGTCTTTAACCTGTTCTCTCTGTAACAGTCCTTCTGTACCCCAGTCTCCCACCTCTGCTCTCTGTAATGATCCTTCTGCAGCCCAGTCTCCAACTCTGTTCTCTGCACCAATTCTTCTGCAACTCCGTCTTCAACTTCTGCTGTCTTCAACGATTTTTCTGCACCTCACTCTTCAAACTCTGCTCTCTGTAACAGTTTTTGTGCACCTCAGTATCCAACCTCT
This sequence comes from Ictidomys tridecemlineatus, assembly GCF_052094955.1. Lineage (NCBI taxonomy): Eukaryota > Metazoa > Chordata > Mammalia > Rodentia > Sciuridae > Ictidomys > Ictidomys tridecemlineatus. The sequence continues at coordinate 7,112 of NW_027523777.1, read as the reverse complement.
GCTCTCTGCAACCGTCATTCTGCACCCCAGTCTCCAACGTCTCCTCTCCTTAACACTCCTTCTGCACCACAGTATTCAACCTCTGTTCTCTGTAAGGTCCTTCTCCACGCCAGTTTCCAAACTCTGCTCTCTGTAACATTTCTTCTCCAACCAAGTCACCAACCTCTGCTTTCTTCAACGGTCCTGCTGCAACCCCGTCTCCAACCTCTGTTCTCTGAAAAAGTCCTTCTGCTCCCCAATTTCCAATCTCTGCTCTCTGTAACAGTCCTTCTTTACTGCAGTCTCCAACTTCTGCACTCTGTAATGGTTCTTCTGCACCCTAGTCTCCAACCTCTGCATTCTGTATCAGTCCTTCTGCACCAAAGTCTCCAAACTCTGCTCTCTGTTACAGTCCTTCTGCACCTCAGTCTCCAAACTCTTCTTTCTGTAAGATCCTTCTGCAACCAAGTCTCCAAACTCTGCTCTCTGTAACAGTCTTTCTGCACACCAGTCTCCAACCTCTGCTCTCCATAACGGTCCTTCTTCACCCCAGTCTCCAAACTCTGCTCTCTGCAACAGTCATTCTGAACCCCAGTCTCCAACATCTGCTCTCTGCAACAGTTCTTCTGCACCTCAGTCTGAAAATTCTGCTCTCTGCAACGATCCTTGTGCACCCCAGTCTCCAAACTCTGCTTTCTGTAACAGTCCTTCTGCACCTCAGTCTCTAACTTCTGCTCTCTGCAACAGTTCTTCTACACCCCAGTCATTAACATCTACTCTCTGAAACACTCCTTCTACACCCCTGTCCAAATGCAGAAGAATGAGACATGAACTATCGCTCACCCTGCAAAAAAATCAACTCAAAATGCATTAAAGACTCAGGAACTAGACCAGAAATTATGCAGTTTCTAGGAAAAAACAAAATCAATACTCCGTCATACAGGCAGAGGCAATGACTTTCTCAATAGGATGACAAAGCTCAGGATATAACACCAAAAGTTAGCTAATAGGATGGCATCAAATTAAGAAGGTTCTGCACAGCAAAGGAGACAATTAGAATATGAAGAGAGAACCTACGGAAAGGGAGAAAATCTTTATGAGGTGCTCTTCTAAAAGAGAATGAATATTCAGAATATTAATAAAGAACTCAAAAAACTTAACATCAAACCCACAATTATTAAATAACCCAATTATTAAATAACCCAATTACCAAATGGTAAAATAAATGAACAAATCAGACCCGTCTTAGAAGAAAATATGTGAGTGGCCAACAAATATATGAAAATACTTGCAAGTCAAAACTACTTTGAGATTTCATCTCACTTCAGTGACAAAGGCAACCACCAAGAATACAAACAGAAATGAGTGTGACAAGGAGAGAATTGGAGAGAAAGAAGCACTCTCACCCTGTTGGTGGGCATGTAAATCAGCACAACCACCACGGAAATCGGGATGGAGGCTCCTCAGGAGTAGCCACGGACCACCCTGCGACCCAGCTCTACCTCTGCTTGGTATTTATCACAGAGGATCGAAGTCATCATACTATAATGACACATACATGCCCATGAACCAGCCGAGGTGACATCAGTGGACGAATGGATAAAGAACATCTGGTATATGCACACTGGAATTTCATTCAGCCATAAAGAAGAACGAAATTATGTCATGCTGGAAAATGGATGGATCTTCAGAACATTAAGGGAAATAAGCAATTCAGAAGGTTAAGGGCCGTATGTTTTTCCTCTGTTAAAGCTAGAGGGGGAAAATGAAGGAAAGTTGGGAAGTGAGTCTCATCATGAAAGTTGACGGAAGGTCAGTAGAGTCAAGGCACCAGGGTAGCAGGTGAGGAAAAAGGAAATATTGGAATGATATTGGCCAAAGTTTACGGTTATTTTGTGTGCATGTTCAAATATGTGTCAGCAAATCCCACCATTATGGACCACTACAATGCACCAATGAAGTGTGAAAAAAAGAGTTTCACATTACATGGGACAGGCACTATTCTAGGAGGGTGCCCATTTTTTCCCATCTATAAATACCACGATCATTTACCACTGTCAAAAATCTCTACAGATTTGAATGTTCTGATCACTGCTCCAACACATGGCCTCTTCTACTTCAGGGTCCCCTTATTCTCACTGAAATCAGGGAGCCCGTTCCAAGGATGCCATCTGTTAATGTCTTTCCACGCTACCGAGGACAGCGGCTGCAGGTTTCACAAGGATCTGGTGCTGCCTTCTGAACGCATGTCCAGGAGGCCTTGGCGAAGGCTGGTGCTCCAGGCCCTCCTCCAGATCCAGCTGTGAGGCCAGGGAAGGGGTCACATAACACGCCATCCAACACCTTATTTATTTCTGATCACCATCCTCTCCATTATTCCAGGATCATATTGGTCATTGAACTTAAGCAAACACTGAGTCCAGATTTCAGTCCGTCAACCAAAGAGAGTCTATTAGCCACTCCCCATGCCTCAGGAAAATTCGTGGCCCTAACATCTCTGGTGAATACGTCCCTGTGACTGAATTCAAGATGATCCAGCAATATGTCCTGACTTCTTTGGTCTAGAAGACTCAAACAAATTCGCTTATATATTCTTATGGCTCCTATTAACAAAATACAGTAAAATATTTACCTTTTATTTTGGTGTAACCCTTATACTCTCCTGGGCTATATTTTATGCTCTTACCTGAGGCGTTCTAGCATCAGACCCCAATTAAGAGTCTGGTGACAATGTGAGATGATGGATGAGCATCTTAAAGACAATTGTACTTGAGATGTGGCTCAAGCAGTAGTGTGCATGCCTGGCACACGTATGGCCTGGGTTCGATCCTCAGCACCACATACCAACAAAGATGTTGTGTCCGCTGAGAACTAGAAAATGAATATTTAAAATTCTCTCTCTCTCTCTCTCTCTCTCTCTCTCTCTCTCTCTCTCTCTCCCCTCTTCTCTCCTCTCCTCTCCTCTCTCACTCTCTCTTAAAAAAAAAAAAGACAACTGCCCAGGTAGAGTAATCATAAGGTCTTCAATTTAGGGAAAGCTAGTCTCCTTGGGGGAGGAGGAGCTGCTTCTGACAGCAAAGAGGGTTAATGGAGATTTCAGGGTTCAAGGCTCTGAGATTTGTCTAATTCCACTGGTATTTTGCCATTCTAATTAACAGGGTCTCAATCATTTCCCCATTAATGTCCTAATTGACATAAGAGAGACCTGAAAAAATTGTGGATTTATAATTTTCTTTGTACTTCTGCAATTTGGAGAATTGGATGTTTTATTCTGATATTAACCTTTATCAGTTTCCTTCAGCACCCCAGTCTCCAACCTCTGCTCTGTGTAATAGGCCTTCTGCACCTCAGTCTCCAACCTCTGCTCTCTCTAAGATCCTTCTGCAACCCATTCTCCAAACGCTGCTCTCTGTAACAGTCTTCTGCAACCAAGTCTCCAAACTCTTCTCTCTGTAACAGGCCTTCTGCACCCCAGTCTTCAAACTCTGCTCTCTGCTACAGGCCTTCTCCACCCCAGTCTCCCACATGTGCTCTCTGCAACGATCCTTCTGCACACCAGTCTCCAAACTCTGCTCTCTGTAACAGTCCGTCTGCACCTCAGGATCCAACATCTGCTCTCTGAAACAGTCCTTCTGCACCTCAGTCTGAAAACTCAGCTTTGCAAAAATCCTTCTTCACTCGAGTTTCCAAACTTTGCTCTCTGTAACAGTCCTTCTGAGCCTCAGTCTACAAAATGCTCTCTGTAAGATCCTTCTGAAACCCAGTCTCCAAATTGTGCTATCTTTAACAGTCTTTCTGCACCCCAGTCTCCAACTTCTGCTCTCTGTAACAGGCGTTCTGCAGCCCAGTCTCCATTCTCTGCTCTCTGTAACAGGCCTTGTGCACTCCAGTCTCCATCCTCTTCTCTCTTCAATGATCCTTCTTCACCTCAGTCTCCAACCTCTGCTCTCTTCAACAGTCCTTCTGCCCCCAAGTCTCCAACTTCTGCTCTCTGTAACAATCCTTCTGAACCTCAGTCTCAGACCTCTGCTCTCTGCAACGGTTCTTCTGGACCCCAGTCTCCACACTCTGTTCTATGAAACAGTCCTTCTGACCCTTAGTCTACAAAATGCTCTCTGTAAGATCCTTCTGCAACCCAGTCTCGCAGTTGTGCTATGTGTAACAGTCCTTCTGCACCCCAGTCTGCAAACTCTCCTCTCTGTAACAGGCCTTCTGCACCCTAGTCTGCAGTCTCTGCTCTCTGTAACAGGCCTTCTGCACCCGAGTCTCCACCCTCTTCTCTCTTCAATGATCCTTCTTCACCTCAGTCTCCAACCTCTGCTCTCTGCAACAGTCCTTCTGCACCTCAGTCTCCAAACTCTGCTCTCTGCAACTGTTCTTTTGTACCCCAGTCTCCACACTCTGTTATCTGCAATAGTCCTTCTGCACCCCAGTCTCCAACCTCTTCTCTCTGCAGCAGTCCTTCTGCACCCCAGTCTCCAACCTCTGCTCTCTGCTAAAGTACTTCTGCACCCCAGTCTCCTACATACGCTCTCTGTATCAGTCCTTCTACACCTCAGTCTTCAACCTCTGCTGTTTGCAGCAGTCCTTTTACACCTCTGTAACCAACATCTGCTCTGTGTAATGATCCTTCTGCACCTTAGTCTCCAACCTCTGCTCTCTGCAACGATCCTTCTGCACCCCTGTCTCCAAATTCTGATCTCTGTATCAGTCCTTCTGCACCACAGTCTCCAAACTCTGCTCTCTGCAAAAGTCTTTATTCACCCAAGTCTCCAAACTCTGCTGTCTGCAACATTTTTTCTGCACCCCAGTCTCCAACCTGTGCTCACTGTAACAGTCTTTCTGCACCCCAGTCTACAAACTCTGCTCTCTGTAACAGTTTTTTTGTCTCACAGTCTCCAACTTTTTCTCTTTGTAATGGTCCATTTGCTCCCCAATTGCCAACCTCTACTTTCTGTAACAGTCCTTTTGCACCCCAGTCTCCAAACTCTTCTCTCTGCAACAATCTTTCTACACCTCAGTCTACAAACTCTTCTCTCTGTAAAAGTCCTTATGCACCTCAGTCTCCATCCTTTGCTCTCTGTAATTGTCCTTCTGCACCCATGTCTCCAATGTCTGCTCTCTGTCACAATCCTTCTGCACCCAAGTCTTCCAAATCTGCTCTCTGCAACGGTCCTTCTGAACCCCAGTCTACAAACTCTGCTCTCTGTAACAGTCCTTCTGTATGGCAGTCTCAAACCTCTTCTCTCTATAACAGTCCTTCTAACCCCAATTTCCAACCTCTGCTCTCTGTAACAGTCTTTCTAAGCCTCAGTCAGAAACTTCTGCTCTCTGCAACAATCCTTCTTAACAACAGTCTCTAAAATGTGCTATTTGTAACAATCCATCTGCACCCCAGTCTCCAACATCTGATATCTGTAAGAGGTTTTCTGAAACACAGTCTCCAAACTCTGCTCTCTGTAACACGCCTTCTGCACCCTAGTCTCCAACCTCTGCTATCTGCAAAAGTCCTTCTACACCCCAGTCTCCAACCTCTGCTCTCTGCAACGATCCTTCTGCATCCCAGTCTTTAAAGTATGCTCTCTTTAAGATCCTTCTGCACCCAGTTCTCCAAACTTTGCTCTCTGTAACAGTCATTCTGCACCTCAGTCTCCAACCTCATCTCTCTGCAATGGCCCTTGTGCACCCCAGTATCCAACCTCTGTTTCATGCACCTGTGCTTCTGCACCCCAGGCTACAAACTCTGCTCTCTGTAACAGTCCTTCTGCACCCCAGTCTCTAAACTCTACTTTCCGTATCAGTTATTCTGCACCCCAGTCTAAAACCTCTGCTCTCTGTAACAGTCCTTCTGAAACTCAGTCTCCAAATTTTACTCTCTGCAAAAGTCCTTCTGCACCCATCTCTCAAACACCTGCTCACTGCAACAGTCCTTCTTCACCCTAGTTTCCAACCTCTGCTATCTGCAACAGTCCTTCTGCACCCCAGTCTCCAAACTCTGCTCTCTGCAACAGTCCTTCTACAATCCAGTCTTCAACCTCTGCTCTGTGTAACAGTTTCTCTGCAACCAAGTTTCAAATCTCTTCTCTCTTCAACGATCCTTCTGCATCTCAGTCTCCAACATCTGCTCTCTGCAACCGTTCTTCTGCACCTAAGTCTCCAACCTCTGCTCTCTGCAACAATCCTTCTGCACACCAGTCTCCAACCTCTGCTCTCTGCAATAATCCTACTGCACCCCAGTCGCCAACCTCTGCTCTCTGTTACAATCCTTCTGCAACACAGTCTCCAAACTCTGCTCTACGTAATATTCTTCAGCAATCCAGTCTCAAACCTCTGCTCTCTGTAACAGCCTTCTGCACCCCAGGCTCCAAACTCTGCTCTCTGTATCAGTCCTTCTGCACCCCAGTCTCCAAACTCTGCTCTATTTAATAGTCTTTCTGCATCTCAGTCTCCTACCTCTACTCTCTGCAACAGTTCTTCTGCACACCAGTCTCCAATGTCTGCACTCTGAAACAGTTCTTCTCCACTCCAGTCTCCAACCTCTGCTTTCTGTAACAGTCCTCCTGTATTGCAGTCTCAAAACTCTACTGTCTGTATTGGTCCTTCTGCACCTCAGTGCCCAACCTCTGCTTTATGTATCAGTCCTTCTGCACCCCAGTCTCCAACCTCTGCTATCTCCAACATTCTTCTGCACCTCAGTCTCAAAATTCTACTCTCTGCAAAAGTCCTTCTGCACCCATGTCTCCAACACCTGCTCCCTGCAACAGTCCTTCTTCACCCCAGTTTCCAAACTCTGCTATCTTCAACAGTCCTTTTGCACCCCAGTCTCCAAACTTTGATCTATGTAACAGTCCTTCTGCACCTCAGACTCCAAATTCTGCTCTTTGCAACAGTCCTTCTGCACCCAAGTCTTCAAACTCTGCTCTCTGCAACAGTCCTTCTACACCCCAGGTTCAACCTCTGCTCTGTGTAACAGTCCTTCTTCACCCCAGTCTCCAACCTCTGCTCTCTTTAACAGTCTTTTGGCACCATATTCTCCAACCTCTGCTCTCTGTTACAGTCTTTGTATACCGCAGTCTTCAACCTCTGCTCTCTGTAACGGTCCCACTGCACCCCAATTTCCAACCTCTGTTTTT